>NC_069145.1:34994726-35294726 GCF_943734635.1 Anopheles cruzii
GAAATTTAAATCACGCTTCAAAATAAACTTAGTTAGACACTATCGATGTTCACAAAAGTTCAGTTCTTTTTAGTTTGGAACATTAAACTGAACTCAAGTCTTAGTCTACCTATCAATTTATCACGATCGCCCGAATATAATGGAACGCAACGTTATTCAATCTTGTAAAACTGTCACGTCTTTGTAATTGCTTCGCTCAAACGGCTTAAAAGATGGTGATGGACGATTTCCTTCCAATCCCACGAAACCCGCCGCAACAAAGAGACGTTTTAATACGTTTTTTATGTTTGTTGCTATTGATTTTAATTCAAATAAGATCATTAAACTGTGAGCGTGACTGTGAGCATACCAACTCAATCTGGAGATCCAATTTTAATTCTAAAAGTTTTTTATTGGTTAGATGGTTTAAAGAATTTGATTCCGAATTGGAATTGATAGCTACGGTCGGGACACGACTACGTAAAGAAATTTTCATTATAGACCGGGCGAATCGACGTGTAGATTGTAGATTAATACCTTCGGATTAAGCCCATATGCCCAAGATTAAGACCATAAGCCTCGATTAAAACCGAGCTTTAAGCCTCATATGTCTCCCGATAAACCAGTCACAGGCAATCGAGCACTTGGTAGTCAATATTTAACGCCTTTAACTACAAATAAGACGCGAAGCGGAATCCGATTTATTGCAAAGATGCATGCAAAAAACCCTTTTTTTTCCAATTTTAAAGACCAAGCGTATAAAAGCAGCCCTCACATGGTTTTACATTCTGTGGCGCAAAATAAAATTCAAAACCGATTTGTTAACCGCACCGTTTTAGCGGGCTGCTAAACGAGTTTCGGTGGTTCGACACAAAAAAGTGAGGGCCGACCAAGGCACAACCTTCCGTTGACCGTCAGTCGCGGGACGCGCGATCACAAAAAGCCAACACCTCTAATCTCATCCGAAATGCTTTCAGTCATCCGCCGGTAACCGGCCGGCCGGCCATGTGAAGGGAAACGAAAGTGGTTAACAGATTTTTTGTGGGTCCCTTCGACATTGAAACACTTTTCGCCCGACACGCGCGTAATATGCGCGCTTAATGCTGCTAATGAGTGGAGAGAATGCAGCAGCCGGGTGCACGGGTGGCATGCCCTATTAGCACATATCCAAACCCCAACAGCCGAGTGAGCATACAAAGCTTCCCCCCCGGTTGTTAGCGCACACGTGCGAGGGACAGTGCCGGTTGTGTACAACATCCGGCCCCAAAATGTAGAACATGGCCCGTGCGGGATGGTGCTAAGCCTGTGCGGCTGGCTCTTAACGGCACAGGTTTTGTTTTCCATCAATTTGATGTTCGTACCAAATTATTTAAATTTCCACATTGGATCGGCTGTGAAATCCGGCACATGCCGGCGCATATGTTGGCCTCGGTTGCAACAATTATTTCACGACACATCATTGAGCATTGTTTGGGGGCAAATAAAACGGCCAATTTCAGGCCAGTTTGCGTTGGGAACATTTTACGCAAATTTGTGCAACATCCGCGCTGGTGGTGAGTTCCTTTTTTGCCTGCATTACATAACGAGCCCCGATGGCCATTAGCCGCTGTGCTACCGATTGTCGTCGTTCCTAGCATGCACTCTACCTAACGTGAAGTAATTCCCTAGGAACTTTCTGAACCATTTACCAAGCCTACCGATAGACTTTCGTTTCGCAGATTGGCCGCGGCCACGTAGGGGAAGGTAGTGTAACTGGCCTTTGGACGAATAAATAAGCGACACGCAAAATCAAATTCGCGATGGCTTCATGTGGGAAGGTAAACCGCTCATTCGTCACGTGCTGCCGTCATCAGCGATGCGCGCCCCGCTCGATCGACAAGGGGCCATTGGCAATGTCTCGTAAGTAGTGATTGGGAGACAGTGCACGTGGAGCGCAACCGGTGTATTGATGGTTTTGGGTTAAGTGGATGCGCCACGAAGGCGCTATAAATCGACGAAAGGATCGCACGGTTGCGTTCGAGCGCGCACATGCCCGTCACTTTCGCGAACCGCGTCAAAGGATCTCTGACAGTCACCGTGCGTTTGTGTCATGATGTGTTCCGTCGACCGTCGTAAGTTTCGATAAACTGTTTCTTATCCGCCACTCGTCATCGTTGTGCAACTCCATGTGCGTACGTATTGTTTCTCGATTTCTGTCGGTTCACGTGCTTAAGACGATGACTCGGTAGGCGTATGTAAATTTCGCCGAAACTCATTGAGACACAAGGAGAGCAACGCGTACGCCAACCCAGCCCACACTTTCTCTAGCAGAAGTCGATCGCAAGTATCGCTGGCCGAAGGAGAAAACGGGAATCTCAATTGAATCACGCGCGTGCCGGTGACTCATATCGTCTTGAAGGTCTGCAAAAGAGCACATTGTATGGGGTTGCTCATACGCAACTGATTATGTGAGCAGCAGGGCCCCATAATGCACAGGGGTTTTCCAGTACGTATTTTTAATCTCTTCGCTAGGCGTGCAATGAACAGCCCATCATCATTCGATAGAGTTCAAAAATGAGTAAACGGCTCCGTTAATCACACTCGGCTCGGCACGGTCCGGTTGACGCGCAGCATAGGCGCATCGATTGTCCTAGCTTCCCGTTGACGTCGTCACGATCTGGCGGGAGGCGGGAATATGAAGAATGTTCACATACGGCGCCATCGCAAGATGCACGAGGTTGATTGGAATATTACGGCCATCATACGGCACAGTGGGGGCCATTGTCAGCGTTTCCTCATCGCGCGAGAAGGGAAGCATAAGGGAACGTCAGTTTTTCCCACCCATTTAAACCCGTAAACGCGATCTCCCCGATGGACGGCAATAATGACGCCGATTCGTGGCGAATGCAAAACGATGCTGAACGCGCGATAGATCGATGAAGCAAAACGCGCGCCCCACTCGGGCACTCCCTTGGCAGAATTCCTTGGGCAGAGTACGATCAGGTCCACTGTCCGGGTTTTCAGGTCGCGGCGCGAAACATCATCATATTTACCTGTGCCGAAGAAAAGAAAGAATAAACGATTATTTCGGCATCATTAGTGTTTAAAAAGCGCGCATAGCCGTATCTGAAAGCATAAGGCTTTGCCAGGGACCACAAGGTACTAATCTTGGTCCCTTACTATTTGTTTTATTGATATGAATAATCTTGGCTTTGTGTTGTGTCAAACGGTGTAAAATTAAAATCGCTGATACAAATCAGCTTAGCTCGAAATCTTAATTGCCCTTTACTTTGCACTATGAGGACATTATAAGAACAGCACTCAAAACTATCCGCTTTATGTTACGTTTATCAAGCGACCATCCCTGACCCTCTTGTTTTAAAGTCCTTGAAGGTTACAACGGTTCGACCTTGAGTTTTCTTCATCAGTTGGTTCTCCAAAGTCGTTGTGGGATTGACAGGTTCACCAAAGTCGTCATCACCAGAATAGGTTTACTAGATCGCAATAAAATACCTAACTAGGTGATCACTACTAGAGATTAAGGTCTTGAGCACAGAAGACAAGTTGGACAGGAGCTACTTGCGTTTAGAGTAAACTCCGTCGATTTACTCTCCATTCCTGTCATCATTATACAACGACTTTTCTTAAGTAATTGAAATATGGACTTGCGTTATTGTTGGTCTAGCCCTAGTTATTCGAATGTGATCACTGTTGTAAACTAGGCCGAAGGTCAACCTAAATGCTTTTGTTGCTTGCTTTTGTTTCGAAAAAGAATCTAGTTACACGAATAAATGACACCGCATTGATCAACTGATCAGTCGGTGATCGTAACACCTTTACCGTAAACTCTCGTGAAAAAGAGAAAAAACACGGAAGACTGTACTAGATCATTCCTGTGCCAGAGCCCGTTAGCATCAATTAATCGTTAAGTATCTTTCAAAGCTATCTACGCCATCAGGCACAC
Organism: Anopheles cruzii; assembly: GCF_943734635.1. Taxonomy (NCBI): domain Eukaryota; kingdom Metazoa; phylum Arthropoda; class Insecta; order Diptera; family Culicidae; genus Anopheles; species Anopheles cruzii. Next base: position 34,998,649 of record NC_069145.1, read on the forward strand.
TTGGAGGACTTGGTTCGCTTCCACCTGGTTCGGTCAGCCCTACCCTGCCGACTGCTACCCTCTGCTGGTGTTAATTTATTGTTCCCAAAGCCACACTTGTCACATGATCCGCTGACGCGACTAGCCCCCGCGCGAGTCTCAGACACTTCGGAGTTGGAAAAAAAACGGAACGAAAGAAACGGTGCTCTTGCTTGGGAGGCGCAACAGATCATGTCCATCGAGAGCCGCCGTGCATAATAGACCAGACGGTGGCCTTGATTGGCCATTACACGGTCCGTTCTCTCTACTGACTGAGAACGGGTTGCTCCGTCGGAGAACCTGCCCGAGCACCGAGCCCACCGCGCATTTATTAGCAGAATCAGCATCTGCACGACTCCCACCGAGAACATTACACCCCGTTCCCCGTTAGGACCCGGTTACTTTTGTGGCACCTAGTAGGCGCCCCGTTTTCCGTGTTACTTTGCTTCTGCGTTATTAAAGCGAACTTGCGATGATCCGTGGAGGATGTTTTTGCATCCAAATATCTTACTTTAGCGCACCTCAAGGTGTCGAATGTGAATCCGTACTCTTCGCGCGCCACTTGGCCGGTGCTACTGCTGCTTGAAAATCCATCGCTGTGTGTGGCTGTTTTTATTGGAGCCCACCGACAGCCTCCTAATGTCAAGTGCAACCATGGCTTACTGTTCAAGGCGAAACCGCCATTCGCTGCCCGTCGAGTGAGTACTTAGCGGGTTTAATCACGTTCGCAGCTAATTCGCCACCGGTTAGGGGCGCGAACCAATTCGATCGACTGTATGCTTCCAGACTGTATGCAAATTATAATTACTGAGCATTCCTGCTGCTAAGGTGCCCTACAACAAGTGGACTGCAAAAAAGGATCACAGGAGATTGGAACCTAATCTGCAGGGCACGCAGAACCCTGGCCTGACATAACACTGCATCAGTGACTTTGTTTCGCCAACGTGCGGTCCGTAATTACGCTCACGCGTTCTTGTGTCGATTGTTCTGTCGATGCAACAGTCACCGGTAACAGCCAATATCGTCACACGGCGACGGGGATCGATCGTAATTGCTCCAACCTTTCGTAAATCGGTGCAACTTCTTCAAAAGTCATGGTAACAGAGTCATGGTAAGTCGTTTTCGGGGTGCCTCTCGAGAGGTTTGGATTATCTGTTCCCACCGCACACAACTTTGTCGAGTTGAGCAGGCGCTGAACTTCCGCTGAAAGAAGAGGAAAAGGTTAATCACACACCATCGATCGGCTCCGGCACTCTAGTGCCTTCTTCCATCGTGGGGTTATTTACACAAAGTCACCCCCGAAGTACGTCAATCCGGCCACTCGCGAGCCGCATCGGATAACCGAAGATCTTTCAGCGATGCGCGGCGTTACTGAATGACGTTTCGATCACTGAACAAACTCTGCCAAGGCATCATCGCAGGCATCGGATGCAGTTTCCTGCATCGTCGACATAGCAGAGTAGGCCTTTGCCTGCGTAAGAAACGTTAGCAGACGAAGACCATGACGGCAAAGTCGTACCGCGTGCCATAAAGACGCGTGAAAGTGAATCCCAACCAAGGCGCGCTCGCTCAAGATGGACCTACTTTTCACCGTCGTACCAACCATCGTCGTCGTGCCGTGCGGCTAGACCAAAAATCAGGCCGATCTTGCGGAAAAAGGCAACAGCCGGCGTGCGCATCGGTACCTCCGCTAATGGCGGTCTTTCACTTTTGCACACATCTTCTAGTCCGATTTTCCATCATTGCTCCCGACGTGGGCCCAACGGTGGGCGCCATCGGAGCGTCGCTGGTTGGCGATTCACACGACAATACACCGTTTCGCGGTTCGTCGCCTACAAACTGCTGCTCTACCATCGCCGTTAAGGAGGCATCATTTTGTTGCCTCCTCTGCCGCGAGACGACGGACGGTGCGTCGCCGGTGACCGGTCCCGTCGGTCGTCGATTCGGAGTCGGGGGCTAATGGCGCATATTTGGTTAGGCCAACCAACCGACCGCGGCGGTCGTCAAGGATGATTGCGGACAGTGGAAACGCTTCCAATTTGATCACCAATCGAACGTACGCTTCGGTGCATTTAGACCCGCAGCTGTGGCCACCGCTTCCAACAGCCCGATGATTCTCGGCTTAGCAGCTGAACTGATGAATAGCGACGCAACAACATCCGTGAACACTAATCGATCGATCGCATGGACCGCGTCATCCACCAAGGTTTACGGGCCGAGTTCTGCCGCCTGCTGGGTCTGCTGCCGAATCCGAAAGTAGGTGCAAAAAGAAGTATAGCGGACTCTAGCGAGACCAACACTGCCGATGACGGATTTTTCACGGGCACACCCTATCGAGTGCCAACTGGGCTTGGTCGCTCGGTGGCGCGTTCGTTAACCTTTCATCTTTCGACAGGGCTGTCGGTTTGTTTTATGTTTTCACCCACCCGAACTAAGGACGACAACACTGATCTGAGCGCGAACAGCGCCATAGTCTCATACAACCGAATGCTCGCTCAGCGAAGGGAGTTTAAATGGAACGATGGATTACATTGTGGCTAAAGTTAAGGTACGTCTCAATCGCTAGTCACAATAGCGTGAATATTGTAGAACAACTTGCTTTCGTCCATTGAAACCTTTCTAGGAAAAAGGAGATGATTTTATTCATTTCAATATGGTTTAAAGATTTCCTAAAAGACCTTTAAAACGAGATTAAAGATCACAGAAGAATTCAAATTATTCCCTAACAGCGATAAAATTTTATTTACGGACGTCAGTTATGCATTAAATCGTTCATCGATGAACCCGTACGTCGAATACTTGAAAATTCGTCATCAGCCGCACGTGTTACGAACAGTTGCTAGTAAAACCCATCAACTCGATACCAAGCATGAACAGAAATTTGGCTGAAAACCGAGATCAACATATGTTATTAATAAGATAAATAGTAATGCGATTACATTATAAAGAGGAATGACTCGTCGACCCATCGGCTCAGCTCGAATTCGTGGAAATGTACTTCACTGTACTACAGGACAATCTGTTTAAAGCTTCAACTAGCTTCAATCACGTTCGATAAAGCTTCTGTTTTCAAAAATCTACTTACGGTGGAACGAAATATGCGGTTAGTTAAAAGTTAAAAGCACTGGATTTTGCGGTACTTGTTTTTGTGAACTGACCTTTTTAAGCAAGGCACAGCAGGAACCGTTCGTTGCGGTTACTCACGCGGGCACGGCTCCAATTCCTGGTGCCACTCCACAAGGGATCGGTTGCCCTAAATAAAACCTGTCAGGCAGCACCCCTTCAACCCCGGGGCTTGAACTAGCCAAAAATACTTCACAATGGTTGCGTCACTACGTGTGGGGAGTTGGTTCTGGTTTCATCTGCATATACGGCCGCGCATCTGGAAGCTTTGAAAGCTTTGAGAACCTATACGAACCACAACGAATTGTTTTCAAAGGTCGCATAAAAACGACCGAAACAATTTGATCATAATGATTTCTCCAAATTATATGCTCCAGTTTAGGAAGAAAAGGGAAACATTTTTGCGGTCGAGCCTGTGGAAAGGTTCCTTATTCCTTCGAAGGCGCGATCGAGGGCAACGTTTGAAATTTGCCAACCGTCTTACGCTGTAAGGCATAAGGGCGTGAGGCCGATGTCTGCCACCAGCCAACCGATCGTTGCAGTGCCACTGGCGGCATTTTTGTCGATCAATCGCCAGTTATGCTCGTGATCGTGAGCGCAAGTCACGCCCGACTAGAATCGGACCCCCGTGTTGCAGCACCGTGTTTGAGCGGATCTAAAAAGAAGGTTCTTTGTAGGCCTAGCGCCATATACTTCATCAACCGTGCACACTGTGAGAATAGATCATGGGACAAATGACACTGCACTGCAACGGGTCTGGCCAACAACGTGCCACAGACTTGGGGTTGTCTTCCTCAGCATAAATATTGTCCATTGAATTCATTGTTTCCTGTCAGATCGATTGTTCCCTACCGCTTGGCGACACGTGCCATCGGTGGTGTATCATTTTTAGATGCATTCGGTCCGTTGGCGTTCGATTCGGTTGGCAGTAAATGTTCCTGATGATCGACTGAGTCGTGTGTACCGTTATCGCATTGATCAGTTAGTGACTTCCTTTACCATCTACTCGGAGCGCAACTTGTTGCAAGTGGTTCCAAGGTGCGTATATTGGCCAGTAGGGCGGTCTCCATCGCTTCGGGCATCGCCTCGTGAACGAACGGTAGCGTGAAACGTGACCCTGAGCTTTAAGCCTCACCACATTGTAGCACTTCCGTGTCACGCGACGACAACGACCAGACCATAGCGCCCAGAGCAAACAATCGTTTGTCGTTGTCTTCGGCGTGAGAAATTTCCATTGAACACACAGAGTGTACGCACTGGGAAGCTACCTTTCGGCGGCGAGTAACTACGACCAGTTCTAGGGGGGCAAATGGAATTGTCGTGTACTATCAAGCCGCGTGGACTCGGTAGTAAATATTTATGTATGGTTTCCCAGCAATGAGAGAGCCACCGACGGTTTTCGACACAAAAATTTGCCCAACCCGTATCTGCGTAGAAGGTGGGCAGCTGGGGGCACTCATCGTGCGTGCGCACAACGAACCTTGTTCTAAGGGCCCGCGCGAGAATGTCCTCGAGCCTATCCGAGACACTGTCGCACCCCGTGAGCACTGTTCATTCATCATTCGACGCGCTCGTGGGTCGCAGCTAATGAGCATGGGAAAAGTGGCAACATTTTATTCAGTCTCGGTGCGCGGGCGGCAACAAACGGCGCAAAGGTTCCTACATTTAGCATGCCTTGTACAGCCAGCCAGCCAGCCAGTCCGTGGATTGTCAGCGAGTTCAACGATCGGAATACCCCTTCGATGTCTGTGAATCAAAAACCATCAATCATCATCAGGTTGTTGCCTTATCCGACGATTAAGAACGCAAATATCACAAGTTCGATGGAGAACTATGGAAGCGATGAATTCAACCGTGGGTTGTTGAGTTCGGTCACTCCGGAATGGATTCACAAATAAACATTAGTATTCGTATTGGGAAATGCATGTCCAAATCCGCTTTTAGGAGAGATATCGCAGGATCACTGCATGTTACAAATTTAATAATTGTGTGCAGTGAGACCGAACTGATGGCAGCTGAATGGCCCGTAAACAAGTATAACGGACTAACAAATTTTCGTTCAATCGATCTGTTTGTTTTCCTTCGTTGCATACTGCGGCGTTCGGGCGGCTTATTCAAACCCGCATCAATCCTCTGACCATTTCCACATCACCAGACACGGACCACGTTTTCTTTGCGCCAAAGCGTTTCGGAATATCGGTACCCCAAGCCCGCGGGTTTACTGATGTCCATTTTGCGTGTCGAACGTGGCCACGAAAGAAATGTACAAAAAAAAACCATACGATCGGTTGATCGTGAAAAGTTTTGCTGTCGCCCCTGAGCCGCCTGTGATGATGATTGACCGAGTCAAACGTAACGAGGTGGTAAACCTCCGCCCAACACGGGCTCAGCGGCAACACCGTTTGCCGGTCCGCATGGTCAGACAACATGAATTTCGATGTGACATTTAAGTATGTTGCAACGAGTGGCCGTCTCGTGGTCGATGGCCAGAGGCCGGCGTATGACTTGGCGGCGGCGGCGTATGAAAATGAGGCAGGCCGAGGTGCATTTGTGCAGTCAATGCACGCAGTAAGTGTAATAAAAGGGAGGGGGCCCGACGGGCGGATTAGGCCACCGTTCAGTAGTTCGTGAAGCGATCGATTCACTGAACTAAGTACGTCCTGGATTCAAAGCGCCACGGAACACGTGCCCCCCGACAAAAAAAAACACAAAAAAATTGAGCACTGTGTCATTGCAACTAATTTTTCAATATTAGCATGTAAATTGTGCGGTAACTTCGTCAGAAGCAACAAATGCATGCAGACCAGAGCCTAAACCACACACGATTTGGGTGCCAATAAACTCGATCGCGTTCTTCATAAAGGATCTTATGATAGTCAAATTCCATCGCCCACCAGGAACCGCTTCAACGGATCAAACAGAACAAGAGATGACTTTTTTTACAATTAAATTAAAACTTTATTTAAATATTGCACTCACCTCATGTGCCTTGGGATGCACATGTTTGCAGTGGCCATCGTGGATCGTGGAAGAGGTCACAGCAAGCGTGCCACAAACGATCGACAGCCAGCACAGCACGACAACCGACGACCAGTTCCAAGGGTTTCCGCATCCTGTTTGGGTAGTGCACGACCGGGGAGCCCGTCCGTCGCAGCTTCTTTTCACTTTCCGCCGCCAGTGCTCACGGTTATTGATTTCTCTGCATCCTAGCACCATCTCCTTCGCCGCGCTGACCGGTTCCATTATCGATTGAAGAATGGCCGATGGGCGATGGGACTTGTTTTTCATCACAATAGCAAAGCAACCCACGAAAGGCTTCTTTCTTACGAACGGTGCAAAGAACACACTTCCCTGGGCCTGCTCCCATCGAGTGAAGCGGTTTACGACACTTTCATCATCGCACTCCGGCCAGCCGAACTACGGTGGTCAGAACATAATGGACGCAAATCACCATACCTCTTGTTTCGTCCACACTCGACCCAATTTCATCAAAACTCTCACTTTCTCGCACCGGAGCAAGGACACGCGTTCCGCGCCCACCGGGCTAGGTTGGGATACGTCACTCTTTTGCACGGTCAATCAACGGGCCAGCACCAGCAGCAGCCCCGAAAAAGACGTAGAGCGGTGAATTCGATTTTTGCTTAGCAACGCGCACACGGCCGTATATGCTGTTGGCGTAACTACGCGCGCAGCAAGAAACTCACGACCGAGAGCAACCACCGCCGACGAACCGCTTCGGATTGCAACCAAACTGAAAGTGGTTTCGAGCGAAGGGGCAACTTTACTCCAGCGCTGGTCGGTCGTGCTGCGCCGCCACAACCGGTAGGAGGATGCTGCTTGGGGGCTAGGCGCTCTCGGTTACGGCGGCCGCACCACTTCTCTTGGTTGAACCGTGGGGGGCGAAGTGGTTGATATGCTGCTGCCAGGCACACATTTTGTGGTCGCCACATGCCACGAGCACGATCGATAAACGATTCGCGAATTCAAAGTCAGCCGCCATCAGGATCCTTTCCGGTCTTCTTTTCCGCTTTCCCAACATAAAAAACGGCTGCATGCAAAACTTGGCTCAAGCTCTCTCAGTTCTCTTGGGCGTCTCTTTCTATGATGCGAAGCATAGAAACGACGGAACACGAAGAAAAACAATGCCGATCGATACCGAACGTTGACAGGTGGGCCCATCCTACGAAGCTGTTTACAGTTATAAGTCCAGTACTGCCGAAAGTTAATTTCAAAACATTTATTCGTTCCACAGAGACACGTCAATATTTGCCAATACAATTACCAATTGTTCACTACAATTCAAAGGTAATCTAGTTATCTTCCAATAAGTTGCACGAAATGAACGAAATGTGTGCAAACGAAATGCTGTCAAAGGTCGGATAGCCCGTTCCCACAGGGATGCTGTCAGTGGCGGCGGCGTTCGCGCTGTCACCTGCGCCATCTTTCAGTTTTCCTAAAAAATACCTGCTTGGGTCCCGCCGCTCGGATTTGTTTGGCGTGTTTCTGCTGGTAAAATACTGTTCTGTTCCGGCCGGAGGTGACGAAAAACGATGGCAGAATATTTGGCATCGATTTTCGGTACCGAAAAGGACAAGTAAGTAGTGCCCAGCAAGGTTTGCTTTCCCACTTTCTGTCGGCACAGGAAGGGCAGGCATTAATGTTGCTAAACTTGATCGGTTATTTATCGGCTTTGCTTCGTAGAGTCAATTGTTCGTTTTACTTCAAAATCGGAGCCTGCCGTCACGGGGATCGATGTTCGCGCATCCACAACAAGCCAACGTTCTCGCAGACCTGTCTGCTCCAGAACCTGTACGTGAATCCCCAGAACTCGGCCAAATCGGCCGACGGAAGCCATCTGGTTGCCAACGTTTCCGATGAAGAGATGCAAGAACACTACGACAACTTTTTCGAGGACGTGTTTGTGGAGTGTGAGGACAAGTACGGCGAGATCGAGGAAATGAACGTGTGCGACAACCTGGGCGATCACCTGGTCGGCAATGTATACATCAAGTTCCGTCGCGAAGAGGACGCCGAACGGGCTGCCAAGGATCTGAACAATCGCTGGTTCGGCGGAAGACCCGTCTACTCAGAGCTTTCACCGGTCACGGACTTCCGCGAAGCCTGCTGCCGCCAGTACGAGATGGGCGAATGCACTCGCTCCGGGTTCTGCAACTTTATGCACCTTAAACCGATTTCGCGCGAGCTGCGCCGATACTTGTACTCACGCCTGGGCCGCCGCGGTCGTTCACGCTCCCGCTCGAGATCTCCTCGTCGTGGTGGTGGTGGTGGTGGAGGTGGTGGCGGCGGCGGCGGTGGTGGTGGTGGTGGTGGCGGAGGTGGTGGTAACATTGGCGGTGGACATGATCGTCCGCGGGACAGGCGCCGCTCGCCGGGCCGGGATAGGAAAAACGATCGTAATGATAACGGTCGCAAGGGACGATACTGAAATTCACAAAACATTTACCTCTTTTTACGCTATAACAAAATGAAGAGTGGCTCAACGTGTAGGAAGTTTTCTACAAGTGGGAAAAGCCTGTCATCTTTTTGCATTCGACAAAACTGATTGAACGTGACCGGAACAACCATCAATCATCGTTTAAGCCACACAAACACACATAGAACTGACAATGTTCAATCTATTGCTAATCTAATTGTAAAGGTAAAAACGGAAATACAAAACACGCGTACAGATCACAAATAAGCCATTTTATTTCCCAGTCAGTGTAGTTATCGTTTCACAGTTGTAGAATACTATAAAAATGAAATTTTCTATACGCTATGTTATCAACCGCCGGTGCTACAAATTTCCGCAACAATTCACAAAGAAAACCGTTCGAATTGGAATGCGGAGTTTTCTGCCCGATATTGTAGATCTCGAATGTGTGGTGATGACATCAAAAAGCGGAGTGGCGTCCACAACATAGAGATGGATGTAAAAACACTACAGCTTGATATACGGGGTACAGAAATAGACGAACGATGGGAGAATGATGCTTGTACCGCCCATCGGCCAAATGCAGGAGGGTGATGTAAAAGTTTGTTTGCCCTTTGGACAACATCAAATATCAGACCATCGAAAACACGGTCTCCTGTACTGATTTTCTTGATCAAATTTAACTAATTGGGCGACAATTTGCTGACGTTGGTTCATTTAGTACGCGCTAAAATGTTATGATATAAATATACGAGCTAGATATGCTAGAGCATGCCCACGCTGGCCACACCGCCCGCAAAGGGTTTCGGCGTATTTGGAATTGTCGATTCTGCCAGTGTAGCAACTAAATGTAAACCTGCTCTGAAGCAAGCGCCTCCGTGAATGGTTTCACAATAACGCTGGTTACGAAGCAGAAGATGAGCCCGAAAAAGATGGAAATTGGAAGCGCCGGCAAGGCCTTCCGGAAGATGGCAAGCAACAGCAGCGTGAGGCAGAGTCCCTATACGGAGTGCATAACAAATTAGATTCAACAATCGGTTCAGTCCGGTTTCCGTTGCCATACTTACCACCAAAATAGCAACAAAGCAAGCAATGGTCGTATTCCAATCACCATAGCTGGAAGCCTTACCAACAAGGACGGAGTAGAAGATAAAATCGCCCAATCCCAACTTTATACCCCCTATGTGAGGAGAAAAATATAAAAGATCGAATAATCGATTGTGGATGGTGGTAAAATGGTGCAATGATGCAAAACAATAATTACTTACTTTCTTCCTGGTCAGCATAAATCGCTATACTCTGCTGTTGAGAGCTATTCGTTTCTGCTGTAACCGTTCGATACTCGGGCCTGGATGGATTATTGGCCATGTTTGCTTGTACTTCAGTTTGAAGAAGACGCGTTGCTCGTTCCGATCTTCGAGCGACCCAATCTTCCGTGAATCCGGCCGTTTGGTCTGCAATTTTACAACGAACGGTGATTATAGTTCGGATAGTACCACACATTAACAAAAACTATAGTAAACCATAACGTAAAGACAACCCATCACCCCTCAACTACAATATCGTATGAATAGGGCAAAACATATGGAATGGAAACAATACTTAAAACGAAAACAAAATCATGTACCCATCGGTAAGCCAAGCGTTCTATCATTGCGTAAGTTGTCCAGAGGCGTACCTTCGACCGCTCCGTAGCCAACCGTAGGCCTGTTGTTACTTCCGCCAGTTCCGCCAGTTCCGCCACCTCCCGTACCAATGGCCCGTTCGCCCGAAAGCGATGCGGGGCGTTCGGGGTCTGTGTGCGTTCCCAAGTATGTATACATAATGGTAGCTGAAAACGGCAAACAAAAATTTAAAAATCGAATGTCCAAAGCGAAACGATTGCAAGAACAAGTTACATGAATAGATAAGGGCTGGAAAAATCTGCTCATTTCGCTCTTGAGCTGTTTCGACCAATATTCGGAGGGGGCCCTTCGGAGTAAGTACTGCAATCAGATCTGAAAGTGGAGCGACAAACACGAAATGAAACGTCGGACATAGTGGCGGAAGGTCGGTCATCTGCACACACTCACCCCAGATTGATATCACAGCCAGTACCACCCAGGTAGTCCATTCTGGCAGATACTTGATGAATACCAGTGCCATCAACGCAGCAACGAATATGAGGTAACCCTGTTGTAAGCGCAATGGTCCGTGCCAGTGGATCGAGATCATGCCCACCACACCAAAGTTCCACACCATCAAGCCCGCCGTAAACCAGTCCATCGGGATGTTATACGCACGAAGGACCTCGAAGAGGTACAGCCCACTGAAGAGGAACAGCAGCAGCAGCGACGAAAGGATCAGCCAGCCGTGAATGACCTTATAGCAGCGATGCTTGTAGAGCACAATCAGCAATATCGTCATTATGACAATCACCGTCATTAGGATGAGCGAGTTTGCCAGGGCATTCCATATTTTTGTTCCAGTATCATCGGCCAGCTCATGGAAAGGAGTGTAAACTCTAAAATAGCAAAAACAATAATTCTAACGTGCTATTATTAGGTCGTATTGAGCGCAGCTTACAAATAAACATCCTTGATGGTGTAAAAGTTGATAGAACTAATAGTGGCCACCACAACCATCATGCACAGCGTAACGGGCACAAACAGTTTTATCACATGCTGTGCTCCATATTTGAGTCCCTCCTCATCATTCAGCGCTTGTTCCTGTTCCCGCTGTTGCTGTTGCTGTTGACGTGGGTTTGCAGCGTCCCGCGAGGGGCCCGGCCTGCCACGGCTGTTACTGTCACGTATTGTCACTTGTGGGACGGAATCGGTTGTCTTATGGTGAGAAAATGAAGAGACAAGAACGAAGAATAAAAATAGTAGCATGAGTCACGGTCATCGGTCTACTTGATCCGCTGAACGGCTTCTTACCCCGTAGGAAGGGTGATGTGAATTGCCAGTTTGCTCCGGAGGTATCTTTTGCCAGCGTTTGCGCGCTCCCCGACCATCGGCCGCGTCGTGCCCGGTGCCTGATGGCTGATCAATGTTGATGTGACCATCCATTTCCGCAAATACGCGTTAAGAACCGTGTTTATCGTCCTCCAGCTTGCACTGCACCTGTGGCCTCAATCTCACGCCCTATGATGGCGTCTGGAGCGAACCCTCAGCTAAAGTCGCAGATTGTGCAATCCAATTCAATCGAGCGACCGGTGAGAGGACTTATTTAAACCACTAAAACCGATAGCATTTGTGAGATCGTTTTACAATTGTGCTCGAAGAGTACTAAAACACTAGCGATAGCGAAACAATAGCAGCATATGTGTTGGCTGCTTGTTCTTTTCTTTGAAATCCTGGGACCTGCGACGGAGCTAGTTGTCAAAACACTTGGGAGCTACACACATACACACGCCAGTGGTTGCTTATTTGCGCCGTTACACTTTCTCCCGGGGAAGCGTTACGCTTTTTACAGTAGCCAGTAGTTACCGAAGGGGTTTGACTGATACTCAGATTTACTAGCGCACTTGCAACAATCAGAAATTGGTTCAGCTAATTCAAACAATGAGTAACTGATTGGTGAATGTTTTTATTTGCGCTTTCGTTAGTTTCTGAAGTTACAAGCCGTCTTTAATTTTTATATATTCTATGTTCTACGTTTCAAATCGCTTTATTATTTCTTTGTTACGGTTCGTCAACGAATTCGGCTACCATTTCAGCGACAATAGCGTCAATGCTTTTAGATGAATCATTGCCATCCTCAGTTTCTGAATGCTTTGCCCTCTTTGGAGAGCTAGGATCCGTTTCGATTTCTACCTCGTCTTGACGCACCGGAGTTTCAACGATAATTTCACAGTGCTCTTCTGCCGGTCCACTGTTCAGCGGAGTTTCGGCCACATCATCATCGTCTGAATCTTGCAACGGTATAAGGTCCTCATCGCTGTCTTCGATGGTTACGACGGAAGATTCTAACATTTTTTCGTCATCAGTGGTGGTGTGAATCACACCTTCGTTTTCATTCAGCACTGCAGGCGCTTCTTCCGCGGTATTCTTTTCGGGTTGATCATTTGATACGATGCTTACTTCTTCCACCCAACCCTGGGGCTCTTCATGTATCCCGTTTTCGTCAACATCAGACCCCTCGATATCGCTTGTTTCCGTTACTGCAAGCGATTCGTTTATTTCACCTTCGCTGTCGTCTACGATATCATTCGACTTGGTAGGCGATTGCTTCGATGGCAATGGTCTTTTCTTGGTTGACTCCGTGCAGGTGGCAATAACTTCTCGCTGGCCTATCGAGGGTTCCTGGACCATTTGCACCTTGGACGCCAGTGGGTGTTTCTCCTTATTGGCTAGTGCATCCTTTATAGCTGCTTGATCGGCAGGAAAATATAACGTTTCCTTCCATGGATGCATTATAAGTTCCATCGTGCGCGCTAGCTCGTTGGCACAGGAACGCACTGTCGCACTCGGGTCATGTGTTTGAAAAGCCTTAAATATCTCTCCAGCATACTGCAACGGCGGAGGACAATGATGGTGAGGATTGACGATGAGAGCTGCGAAGGTGCGGAGCAAAGCGATACGTGTCTCGTGTTCTCTGTACAGTCCCATCGATCGATGACCTTGGTTGGTTATGAGTGAAAAGCACAAAGGAACTATTTTCTCCTGTAGCAATTTATGGGTGACGGGTTTAATGAAGCATCCCGCAGATTGTAAAATATTGGTCAAGCAAACTAATGCTCCCTGACAGAGGGCTTCATTACCAGCGTCTACCAATTGTTCCTTGCTTTCCGCAGATGTTCCTCCGCTTGCGTATGCCTGATTTAACGCAGTCGCCGCATTCTGTTCCTTTTGCAATTTTCTTTTGGCCTTCGAAGAAAGGCGTTTCTGGCTACCGGCGTCGATTTTGAGCATCACTTCTGCTTCGTACGGTGTTATATCCCGTATGATCTGCTCCAAAATGGGTTCATTTACCGTTTCTATGCAACTTCCGTAACCCAGAGTTTCGCACCACAACCCAATGCTTCGGTATAACTGGGTTCGCAGTAGTATAAAATTCTTCTTTCGGCCATGCAACCTGCCTGCAGGATGTTGTGTAGCACGGAGACATTTTACAAAAGCCGTACATACGAGGTCAGCATACATAAACATATGGCTGCCAAGCGTTAACACTAGCCCATCGAACACTGCCAACAATCCTCGCTGGATTACCGGAAGATATGTACCGTAAGCAATGTTTTCGACGATGGGGTTTTGATTCATCGCCCCACAAGTAACGGACAGACCACGCAGAATCAGATTTAGTGCCTTGAACGGGGCGATTGGTTTCGGCACGGGGTACGCACCGATGATAGCTTGCTGGAGAAAGAGAATCAAGTTGTTAGTACGCGTAACGATCAGCTGAGCTGCGCCCAGTGGATCGTCCTGTGATGATAGCGGCCGAAACTTGAAGCACTCCAGTTCCGTTTCCTCGTCGAAGGTTTCTGGCGTGTGGGCAAATATTTTGTTAAGCAAATCGTGAACCGTATCAATCAACTTTCGGTAGTACTCTTCCCAGGTTTTTTTGTGCAGTGTTCCATGCTGTCCTCCACCGCGAATCTGCTGCAGTAATAGCAAACACTCCGCTACACTGACCGCCGTTTCCCGATCGGTCGTATCAACCAGTGAGTAAAGAAACTGCTCTATGCGGGATTTCAATGATCCACAAACACCGGCGTAGTGTTGCATTGCTAGCGCAAGGAAGGCCAGCACCGATGGTACGACGGGCTTTTTGAGAGTAGAACCAATAGGCTCCAGCATTGTCACTAAATTGCTCACAAACAGTTTGCGAATGTCCGAAGAATGCAGCGATTTGAGCAGAAGCTTTTGTAACACCAAGAAACTTAAAGAAACCGACTGTGTGGATCCTCCTTGGGTGTAAACCTTTACGCACATGTTGATGTAGTGCTGTGCCTTTCCTTCCACGATGTCATTCGGGCAGTTAGGAAGCAGATCGCAAAGGGCTCTAAGTGCTTTGTCGCGTGAGTTTGCATTGGCGAGCAGTGAGCTGATGTTGGAGAAAACTGCTTCCAAATCATTCTGAGGCTGAAGAAAATCAGAGGTTGTGACATCAGTAAACTCGAGAGATGCAAATCCAGGAGCACGTAACACTTACATCGGTCCAAAAAGTTTGATGTTCCTCCAGGCTGGAGAGAAATGATGACAGCAAATGGCCATCCGGGGATTGCACCACCGAGCTCAACAGTTGACCCACACCTTCCATCGTTGTTCATACGAATATTACGAATATAATTCAACCACAAAATCTCTTAGCATTTATATCGTCCTTGCACGTGTACCGGCGAGAAACATAAACAATAGGAATGACGAATGACAGCACGGTAGGGTTGCCTCGTTTGCCATTATGACAGATAGAAGTTCATGTTGTTCATGTTGTTCATGTTTAAGAAGGGTTTATTCCAAAATACGATTTTTGTGCGCCAATTTTATCCGTACAGATTTGTTTGCCAAATTTGTATCCTTCTTCACTTTACTTTAGTCAGTACCTTGTATTTTCTTGCACACCGTCACAGACATCGTTTATTCATTTATCACTTTCTTAACCTATCCATTCTTAAACCGGTCACGTGCTCGTACTTTTTGTTGTAGTCTCGTCCGTTGTGATTAGTTATATTATTAAGTCTACGATATACTCGGATGTTAGCAATCAGGCTACGAGGCTATAATTCCAGAACTATAGTTCATCAAACTCTTCATTATTTAATTTCGATTCAGAGTAAATGTGTCCGTTTACTATTTAGGGTATACACTGCCATTCCGTGATACATCGATGCCGAGAGATCGTCATGGTAAGTTTAGTTTGTAGCTAAAGGACGCAATTTTAAGTGCTGAACTATGGCATTCGTGTAGAGCTTTAGTTTTTCAGCTCTTTTATTTTATCTTCAACCTCAAACTTCCACCGCATGTAGGCCACCTTCATACGGTCCCATACATTTTCAAATGAGTCCATGGCCGGTCTGACATCAAGCAGGGCGAATTTGTATTTTTCGTCCACCATTCCTCCATCGTAATAATCGATGACGTAGCGCACATCCTTTCCGCAACGGTCAATGATCCAATCGTGACGATCAAAAGGCAACTCGTATCCCATCAAGTTGCGTATTCTCGCCCGAGGGCTATATTCGGTCGCCTTGCCGCCGAAGCTTTTCAATCGTGGGTTTCCACATTCGCGAACGTGCAACGCTTCCCACTTCAAAACCTCCTGCCAAGCTTGCTCGTTGTTAGCGTTGTGTATCTTGATTATGTCGTCCATGTCTTTGGGAGCAATATCATCCTTCTGCCAGCGCCAGCCTTTACGGAGCATCGCATTCCAGAACATCTGTTGACTCGGGTAGACCCAAAATTCTTGCTTCCCCTCGGTTGATACCTTAGGAATTGAGGACACCTGGCGGTCGGTCGGTAGGGGGAACGGCTGTCCTGGAGATGGATTTTGATTGCCGGGTGGCATCATATTCAGCGGATTTACCTCGCTACCGTCATGCTTAACTGGGCACTCCGATATAAGCACGGGTTGCTCTTTGGGTTGCTGCTTTTGGTGCATTGGACATTCAGGCGGCGGATTTACTCCCATTGTCTGTTTACTATCTATAGCAGGGTGCCCATTCGGCAAGGCTGCTTCTTCCCCTTTCACGGCGGCATTTGGGACAATATTCGAAGCAACCCGTTCGGCTGCCGACACCGTGTTTCCCATTGCTGGGAAAAGCCAAAAAAAGATCAACATAAGACCATGCGCACTTGTTACATAACTGAGGATACCCAATAATTGTGAATGAACGTTCGTGAAATGCTGTCTTACCTGTTAGCTACGATGAGCTGTTCCCAGAGCACCAGTTTGTTTCGAACAGTATTAAATAAGAAACAATTTCTCAGTTTTCATAAGTTCGTCGTCCAAAGTGAGAAAAGTGTTTTGACATACGCACGATCCATTTGACAGCACCATTCGAAAGGACAAGTTTTTTATAGCATATCGATTTCTTCAATAACAATAAGCATGCAATTTGTTTACTACGCGATGAACACGATACTAATAGTGTTATCAAAGTCCTAAATTTTCTTATCCTAGTTGAAAAGTTTAAATTATTCTAAACATTATTAATCGAAAAACGATCCTAGTCGCTGCGAAGCATTTCAACCGCAACTCATAAACACAGTTAGCGTTACAACCGTTACTTTCATTCAACATATTTTACAGTGATGAGCTGAAATTATAATAGCACTTGTAACGAGCAAGAAAACAGAAACAATTACTGTTACGCGAGTGAAACAAGTAGATTGTATTATGACTCTAAATCCTGTACGATCTATGTCGTTAATTACGCCATTACAACTTTCGAAAACGTCGTTTGATTTAATTTGTGATGTTCTGGCGTTTTCCACTTTAGTAATTTGACTGTTTGATATTGGGGTGTTATATGCTGATCGGCATGTAGTAAAACAACCAAAATGTTTGTATCAAAATACCTGTGTAAATTCTATTTTGTGAAACACGAACACATGCGAACCACAACAACCACGGCTGTGGTTGTAAATCCAGCCTAAGCCGGTCTTATCAGAAGAGCAGGCCGAAAATAAACGCTTCAGGAACCAAAAACTGATAATGGTTATCACTAAACATAACTCGCTTCTCAACTTGAAATATACAAATACACCAACTCATATTGTATCGTACTGCTTGTTCGTCTGGGTGACTTTAAATCATTTTACAATGGTATGAATTTAAAGCATGTTCATCACAGTAACGATATAAATATCTCTGTGTGCTTCAGGCAGTTTCAACTTAAACCTGTTATTTCTACATAGCAACTGAGACTGGTCAGCACCTTCATATTCCTAAATGCATAGCGATACGCGACCACCTCTCATCCACTCGACTCGGTAAGCACAGATTTCGCGTTTTCCGTAACATCACGTTTATAAGCACATGGTCAACGCATCGACAACCGCGCCTGCAATGTAGGTTATTGTTTGTGGCGAGGGAATGAGAGTGAAAAAATAGCAAAGTAAAATGAAGCCAGAATGGTCCTGTGTTTGGCATTATGCGCATTCTAACGCGGGCTTACACGTGACTACGGCTGTACACAAATTAGGGATTCGGTTTCTTTCACAACTGTTGTAACATCTGGACCCGTGTAGGTTCATGTCTTTGAGAGAAATTGAAACGGAGTGCATTGGAATATACTGCAATAACAAAGAAAAGGCAAGATTATGTGACAAAGTGTTGAAAGCATAATTCAATAATTTTAAGGAACTATAGTGTAATCTTTAACACTAAATGCTAACATTCCACGCAAACACATAAGCACACTTAGCAGCTAGGCGCTACACTTCAGATTCGAAACGAATTTCGTTTGTTCGCTTCTGTGTTGTTGAAGTGATAAAAAAAGTTGTTTAATACAGTTGTACAGACTGATTGTGTAACTTGTCTGGTCGACATTTTGGGTAGCAATCACAATATGAGATTTCGTCGAGTCACCCAGGGGCATTTGATTGATAAGAACCTAGAGAGAGTGTGCGTGTGTTCACATGCTGACCACTGATACATATGGGAACTACTGCCGTACTTCGTACCATCCGTTACTTGCACAGCAAGTATTTTTATTCATTTTATATTCCACTTCTTGCGCTATAAGCAATTGTGTTTATTGTAATTGAATAGGAGTGCTTGTAGTAGCTTATCGGTTATTTCGGTTGCTGGTTTAGAGTGTAAAAGAAAACTTAGGTAAGTTAGGTTTAAGTGCAGACTTTTACCTTTCGTACCTTAACCAAGTACTTGATTTAATGACTTAAATTACAAAAAAAATGATCAAACAATAGAAACCTGGATCGATAGATTTTACAGGATCAATGTTGAGGAAGAAGGCAGTGAGTAATGGAGGCGCATGGTACTTTTTCTCGTGTAAGATTCATACAATTTTTCATGAATTACTAAGATTATTAAAC
Organism: Anopheles cruzii; assembly: GCF_943734635.1. NCBI lineage: Eukaryota > Metazoa > Arthropoda > Insecta > Diptera > Culicidae > Anopheles > Anopheles cruzii. The sequence goes on from NC_069145.1 coordinate 35,017,204, forward strand.
GCATTGTAGAGGTTTCTTAACGTGTAGGCGAAAAAATGACTACTCGTGACCGATCTGTTTTCGTTTAACAGAGGCATGATAAAGATTATGAATCACCTTGCTCGACAGTGATCGTCAGTAATCTAAACGTGTCAAACATCGTCTGACCTTCGGGAAGGTCGTTTATGATACCTGTTCAGTTTTCTGTAACAATATTAGTTTACCACATGTGTTACTTTACTGTGATATAGACACGCTTACTCATAAACAAAAGTCAATGCGCTTCAAGGAGCAAACGATCTTTCGATAAATAACTCAGATTTTCATCATTTTCGCAATCTGTCAGACAAAAGGAAGGGTTTACCTTATCGGTAATATTCAGAGCGACGGCATTGCGGGGCAACAATAAACCAGCAGACGATATGGCAACGAAAACGACTTAACACAGTCAAGAGAGGTTGCGATAACATACTGCTGTGCATTTCTAGCAAATGCGATTGGTCCACAGTGTCATGCTTTCAAGAAGCTCAAGTAAAGATGGAAAATTTACATGCTTTACAATGCTGCATTACATGTGTAAAGTGGCAATGGCAACATGTAACAGGAAACACCGGTAGACTCAGTGTAGCAAACGTATTTAATATTCTTAGTCGATAGCGCGATTAAAGTTTCCTTGTACAGAATACTCGATAAGCACACAACCCACGGTGTGGCACTTGAAAATAAAAGATAAACATTAAAAATAAACTTGGTCTTTAGCCGATAACCGGCACCACCGGCACTAGACTATCGACTAAGTAGGTATTGACGTCACGTACACGTGACGGCGTACAGTTTGCGCACCGCGTATTACCGGGCAACCAACAGGTGAGGCTATGAGAAACCAACTCTCTTTATCGTGCCCTTTAACCTTTGCCGTTGGGGCTTAACATGCAGAAACCTCAACACTCATTTTCTACAGCGTGATCGCGTACCACAGAAACCCCTCAAAAAACGAAAAATCAAATAAAAGTCAATGTTTAATACATTGACCGGTAAACGACCGCGAAGGGTTGTTGTTGTCGAGTTGTTAAATTGGATTCTTACAGATTGACTCCTATGGAAGAAGAAACCAGAAAAACGTACGATGAATCTCGTTTGTCAGCTAAATGTTTACTCGATTTGTCGACAAAACTTGTAAGGACACGAGCCAGTCAGCCAGGCAGAACTAAGCATATCAGCAAATCACCAACGTCACAACAAGTTAACTTGTCCTCAAATTTCAAGAACACTGATTCTTAGTTGTTTCACGAAAAAAATGGTATCAATATCAACGTCTTTGCCAACATTTCTTTCAGCAACACGCTGGAATCTGTGCGTGCCCAGCAACCAAGTCAGCTTCGCTAGCATTATGTGCAAATTCCACTCTAGATTCTGAAATGACGTTCAACACCCTTTCGGGTTTTACCAGAAACAAAACTGAAACTCTCAATGGTGTGCGAACATGTTTTTCAAGAAACCAATTTATTTCAAACTAGCTAGCTCGATGGCATCGCTAACGGCTATAAAGTTATAATAATGTTATAATTGCTGCACTATTTGATTGATTGTGTGATCATTTGAGTAACGTTAAATTTTTGCACTACGTTTCCAGTGCGACAATTTTGACATAAATAATAACTTCCAACGTAGTTTTGGCATTCGAAAAAAGTTCCCAAACTCTGGGCTTTCCTCGAAATGTTTACTACCAACATTTCCGGACGAAATTAGACGAGCATCTAAACAGCAGTCACAGCCACGAACCGCCGCTCCTTAATCGTCGTATGTGGCCTGTAGTAGTAGACCACAAAACTGTTGATAGCCTTTGGTAAGCGTTTTGAGCACGATTTTGGTTTTCGAAAGGTTATCGCGGGTATGAGTAGAATGTAAGAGAAAAAAATGGCCGGTTGGCGAACAACACCAGCTAAAATAGACCGCAGTATTGAAACCATTCGGTGCTGCTTGAGGAATTGGCCTACAGTTGCTTCAAATGCTGATCTGAAATTGTTACAAAATGAAGTACGCTATGACGCTATATTAATTAACTGTCCGAAGATCCACGGCGTACTTGGCACTTGACAAAGTTTTTACCAATCGGTGATCAACCAAATTAACGTTCACGGGTCATAAGACTAGTTTTCATAGTCCGCAATGGCTGTCACGTTGATTTCTGGAGATGGGCGCTGAGCTCTAGCCGCCTGGATACAGGTCTTGGCGGTTATTGTTGGCATGGCCGCTTCCGATCGCAACGGTAGAAACCACTTCTCAGCAGCACCCAAAGGTAAATGACATTACGTGACATTGAAAGAACGTGTTTTGTATTCCTTGACTTTTCTCGCTCCTTCTTTCTCTCTCTCTCTCCTGGCTGGTGTGTCGTGCCGCGCGACTAGCACAACAATATACCCAGAGAACGCGCCGCGAACACGTGCATCGCGCGCTATTATGGCGTGTCTGGGTTTTTTCTTTCGTTTTTCTGTTTTTCTTACTTCATAAAGAGATATCCAATTTCCTTGTCCCACCCGTCACGTTCAAGCGAGTACAAACTTAATTTTTAATGCCGATGCTTGGGGTCCGTCCTAATGCAAAGCCGGTTTCTTTGCAACGGTCGTGGAGAATACAATGTTGCGAAAAAGCTGTAGCGAAGTGCATTGCAGAAGAAGTTGTGTTCCAAGAAGAAGGAACCGAGAGATCAGCATTATTGCATAGATCACATTTGAATAAGAGCATTTTCCAAATGTTCAAAAAAGTGAAACTCGACCTGCCATAAGAAAGTTCGATTAAATATAATGACTGATCGCAGAAAATACGACAGCCGTGCGTGAGGGGCATCGACTTACCAACTTTATTGCTGGGAATTTGTAGTTCGCACAACTCTGGAATCCTTATCTTATCGGAGGTAATCTACCACCCCGACATCGCGTTGATCACGAGGACGGTCTGTTTTTTGTTGTCTTCAAACTAGAATAACTGTGCAGTTGCATTCATAATTTTTTATCATTTTCAGACGCGTTTAAAACAACGCATATTGGTATAACTCTTGACTCTGACTCATCATCTTTCGGACCATTGACCCCGATGGGCGCGTCGCCAACTTGTCACCAAACCGATTGTCTCAACATGTGAACGGGCGAAATGTATCTTACGATCTGCGGTTCTACCTTAACGATCGATCATTGCCGGCTTATCTTGTTGCCACTAAAGCTCGAGCAATGCGTGTCCAAACATCACTTCACACTAGAATGTGCCCGCGAATTTATGAATCGCGCAATAAATTTGCTTACTCACCACACAGCGGAGTGCGGACGGATTCCTCAGGAATCGTTGCTTGATTAGACACCGAGGTCTCTGTTTGCTTTTCCCCCTATTTTGTACACACGAAAAGTGGTTCGCGCGTGACCCGTCACATGTCGGAGTTGCGATGCTTCCTTACAAGCCCATGCTCACGTGTGTTACTCTGCTGCAGCGTGTGCTGTCACCGTATCGGCTTTCAACCTAGGATGTTGACTAATCTCTCTATAGCTGCTACTGGTGGTGGGCGTTCATAATTCAAAGTAGAAAAGTAAATTCAAGGCTGTCGCGTTTGAGGTAACGCTAGACCATTCCATCAGAGTGCTGAGGTTCTGCAAAAACGGTAAATGTATGCAAAAGGGGGTGTCTAGCTGTAGGGGCCACCGTTGACCTTTCCGGCAGCGTGCTGTGGACATCCGCGTGATCGAACTCTGTAATCAGCAAAACGCCCGACAGTAGGCGGAATGGAAACCAAACAAATGTCCACCCGATCCATGGGGGGGGGGGTCATGGTGGTGTGCGATACGCCATTGGAAAATACATAACACTTCAGCCAACGGCTGCGGGTGGCGAACACTTTCCGCGAAATCCGTTTCTTATCACATTTCTCTCTCGCTCTCTCTCTTGCTACCTCTTTTGCCCCTCAACCCACCCAGAGCCCTCCGCCTGTCTGGTGGCATGACACGCGGTCACATGCGAGAAATGAATGATTCCATGCTGGGCTGGGCCGGGCTCGAAGGAGAGGGTTGCTGGCACCACCCAGCGGCACAGTACGTACCAGAAACGTGCGCAGTCAGGCACCACGGTGTGGCGGACGGGTGGGGATGGGGGGAAGCGATTGTGTAGCGGAAGCCAGACGGACAGAGTGTAGAGTCACGTTATTTTCCACACGGTTCCACCGAACGGATCAGACCTTATAATAATAGAGGAACAACCATATGACACCACCACTACACTCGCACACCACCGGTTTATCGTTACACTCTCTCTCTCTCTCCCGATGGCCGGCCAGCCAGCCAACCAGCTATGCAAACGCAATCAAAGTGAGCCTTGATCGGCGGACTGCTCTCATTTGCCTGCTCATCTCTCACAGAGCGATTGCGGCGGTGGCGTTTTTATTTGCTTAAAAAAACAAGGGTCAAGTGTGGGCCGGGCACCATGGGTTCAACCGGGGGGAGGGCTAATCGAATTGTCGAGCGGTCAACTAGAGGAAATCACCCCAAAAAGGTTGAACGTGGCCAAATCACTGATCGCTTTCAGAGCAGCAGCTCACCAGGCAGGCAATCGGGGTGAGAAAAACTGTCTATCAGCGCTCTCACGCACTCGCCAGTCGCTATCTCGCGGCGGCGGGCTGACTCGCGCTACCCACACAGCCGGGCGCCAGTCCGGATCGCCCGCCGCGAGTCAGTGTGTGTTGGTGGCAAGGTATTTTAGCAATGACAGTCGCGGGCGCTCGCCTCTTTCGTTCAGTTTCTTGGAGCTGTTGAACCGCGGTGCACGCTTTGTGAGTCGTGTTATTGGTCTCTCGAGTCGTCCGTGCCATCTTGTTATTGGTTGTGTGTCCTCCCCGTTTCGCCCGGTAGTAGTTCTATTGCACCGCCACCGGATCTAAAGATCAATCCAGAGTGACAGCTTGTCACGAGTTCTCGAGTGTGTGTCGCAGGTGCATTTGGTGGTTTCCAACCGAAACCCCCCCGCAAATCCGAGACTTCCGCGTGAAGGAAAAGCCTACGCAATCTCCACAAATACCGGTGCGTCACAACGCCGCGATACGCACAGTGCGAAACAGAGCCCGCAACGACAGAGACCGCAAGCGTGTGGATGATTTTATTGATTGAGAAGCACCACACCGACCGACCGACCGACGTCCTCCTCCTCTGCCGTCAATCGAGGCTGAGCCACCCGTTCGTCGCCAGTCTATTTTCGGCCGATGTGCCGATTGTTCGCCCGATAGGAGGCAGCCCATTGGAAGCAACAAAGGAGCACTAGAACGTGTATCACCAGTGAGACTGTTCATTGCGGAAACGCGTGCCATTTGAAGTGCATTTACCGAGATCATCTGTGTCGCGTGTCGCGTAACTTTCTTCGATCTTCACGACCCCCCGCAAACCGCCAATTGATGTATAAGTTTTTCGTGAATTCCAGTGTCAAGTACATCATAAAGTAGTGGCCGTGTGCGGGTCCCCTTGTGAAGTGGATCGATATAGTACAGCCCGAGCGCGCACCGGAGAGCAATCCGGAATAGTAATTGCACCCAACAACAACAACAGAGTGTTGTTCAATCCAAACCAATAAAGAGAGAGAAAGAGAGAGAGAGTGTTGCACGTGTTGCGCGTGTGGCGAGTTTTTCGGTTCAATTCTTGACTCTTTCCGGGGACCGGCTCTTCTCGACGCCGGCCGCGCGCTGCCTATTGTTTTTCTTTTTCGTTCCCCGTGTACCCTCAACAACGGATTTGATGTGTAAGGTGGCAGCGACCGGCCACAATTCGCTTCTGCACGGCAACCACAAGCGCGTCCGTTCGTTTTTCCGCAAACCCCGCTACACCCACTTCTGCTCCGTCTGGCACATCATAGAGGGACGGTCAGCAGGTACCAGCAGGAAAGCAGCCCCCGATCGCAGCAGACCCCGATCGACCGCGAAGGCAACAACCGCACCCCGGAAACAACAGGCGCACCAACAACGAACTGAACGTTTGCACCAACACCAGCAGCACCGCCCGCAGTGTCAGTGGGTTGGTTAGGCCGTTCGTGTTCCGCCGCCACACGGTAGAAAAAAGAAATAAACAATCCCATCCACCCCGGAACGTGCCACGGAAGCGCGTAAATCTTCCCAACGATCAGCCTGTGTTCTGGCTGGCTGGCGATCGCGACATCGAAGTCGTTGGTGTCCATTGGTACCGTTGGAAGTGCCAGTGCCGTTTTGCGGAAAAGTGCGGTCCAACATCGGGGCGTTTCGGAGCATGGGCTCGGTGTCCACAGTTCCAACCAGTGCATTGGTTGCGTGAGCTTCACAGGGAATTAGCTCCGTGGAAAGGCCCCCGTGGTCCCCTAGTTCGTGTCCGGAACATCTCGCTCTAGCGTCGCGATTCGCGATTTGTGCGCTGTGACAAAAACCGAAGCGCCGACCAAAGTCGAGCAAACCCGTTCCGTGATCGTTCTTCCTACCGGGCTGTCTGTCTGTGTTCGTAGCAGATCTGCGTGCAGATCAGAGCCACACAATGGACGCATATTGGGAAGCAGCAAACGGGCATGCACAGCATTCCTTAAAATACGAAAGGTAAGCTTTTCCGAGTGACCGACCGAACCGTCAAGCCGTGACGTGAGTGTTGCCGATCAGTGTTTTTCATGATCCTGCAGCGGGAGCAGGACGATATGGGGATGATCTATAAAATCCGTCCGCCGTCACCAGTGGTGGCGACAAAAAGTGGCGCCATGTTGGGGGGCGACACACCTTAAAAAAGAAACTGGCCCCGCCACACACGATTGCTCGTTGAAATTGAAACATATTGTCACCGGACGAGCCGCGCGATGCGGTAAATTCTTGACCTCTGTCAAGGTTGATTCGGCCGACCGGCGGTGGGCGTGGACCGGTTTCTTTAACCGAGAAGCGCATAGTTGGATGGCCCATCTGTATTATCGGGGCCACTTGCGCTCAGCAGGTGCACGATCCTGCGCCCGAATCTGGGATTTTCTGGAGCATGCGATTCAGGTCAGTTTGAAAGCCTTATTAGTTTCGGCAAGAACTCACATACTGATTGACACTTTCAAGGGTTTGCTGTGGAGTTCTGGAACTGAAGACACCAGATCTTGGATTGATAGACCAACAATCACCGACTGCAGTCCTGTGACTAATGTTCTACGAAGAACCGAGAACTTCGAAAGAGTTGCATTTCATTGCAGTAATCGATCGACAGCAACAACAACAGCTCGATCATCATCGTCCCACAGCACGTTCGAGTCACACACATTATCGAGCCGACTCTAATACTTAATGTAAGCCCTCTCCGGGCGGATGGGGGCACCACAACTCGAGGGTCACGTGTGGCCGTGTTTGCACGTTCAGCTGATGCCTGTACTGAAGGGATTAAACGTAAGCCATTAGAGCCGCGCAAAGTTCGCGACATCCCTATTTGACGGACGGAAGCGGTTTTGCCGACGAAAACTGACGTCAGTTCTCGGGAGGGGTGGTTGGGATTTTATTATTTTAAACCCAAACCCAATCCTCCACCATCCTCCATCCTCTGCTGTCCAGTTATTGGCGGAAGTGTGCCGCCGTTCGGTTGCGACAGGGTGGTGGACGGCGTCAACACCCGGGCGGGTGGTGGCAGAGCAAACAAACAACGTGATAACAACGGCCAGGTTCCGCCAAACCGGGTCTCGGAAATACCACACACAAGGGTGCTTGACGCTTGCTTAGCAGCAGCAGCAGCGCTTAGCGTGCGCTGTGCTTGGCGCGGCTTATCAACATTACAGTTCACGCGGGTGTCTAGGGACGGCCGATAACTGCTTCCAGTGCCTCACACGGGGCCGGGGGAACCCATATCACACTATCTCCGGGCACGCACACTATCGCGTGACCTCTACCATCCGTCGGCGGGGTTGCTGTCTGCTGGCCTGCGGGACGAGAGCATATGATGATGGGCGCTGATGGAGGATGATTTGGGCGCCCCGCGAGCGGCGACACAATAGAGTCACTTGGTCACGTAGCGTGAAGAATTTCGCCGTGAAGCTTTGTCTCTCGAGAGAGATCATTGCTCAACTCCGGTGCTGCCACTCCTGGCTTGCGGCGACCGACCACCCTCGGGCAGGCAGGGAGTGTCCCACTTGACACAGGAGCTTGCTGGTGGTGGTGGTGGTAGCTGATATGGCACTGAGTGCATCAGCCGCTTTGCTGTTGGTGATGCTATTTCTGGCACTGATAAGCGCTCCAGGCGAGCAAACAGACGAAGAAAGCGAAAGAACGCGACAACACGACAACAACAATACCAGCACGCACCATCATCCCGCGAAATGCGCGGTGGGGCTCGTACACACACACACGAACACGCGAGTCACGCTATCACGTGTGCACGCGTGGCACTGAATCACGCGGGACGGGTCGCGAGAGAGAGTGCGAGAGGATCCGTCGTATCTGGAGTGGAGTATCAGGTGATCAGGCGGGCCGGGCCGGGCGGGCGGACAGAAGCGCCCGGCCCGCGGAGAGATTATTTTGCCTTTTTTAGACTTAGCAGTCGGACCGCGTGTGTGTGTGTGGGCGGCGAAAACATGGTGGCAATCATGCCGGCATCGCGTGCACGACAATTGCGTTGCTGATGACCCTTGCCCCAAACCCTCGGGCGTATCGCGGGTGGATTTTTTCGATCAGCCAGCAACACTGGCAAAGGCCACCCGAAACACGCACACAATGCACACACACACACACACTTGATGTGTGCACCTTCTTCCATCGGGAACCAAGGATTAGAAATCGACTCTAGATGGGGTGGCCACTGATTTCAGGTTTTGGGCACTCTGTTTTGCATTTCTAGTAGCTCCAAATCATCGCTGCCAGGAAGACCGGGGGGTTTCGTTCGCGATGCGCTCCACTTTTTTGCAATTCGAATGCACAGGACCTCTGCTGTGCTGTGGTGATGATTGGTGGTAATGTAAGCAATGTTAAAACAATGACAACATTCATATATGCAGCGATTCCAATAGAGAAAGTCAACTTCGTTGCGGGGCGCTTCGTTGACAAATCACGTGATTATAATCCACACTTAAGTCAAAACAGGTGAAAAAACATCACCCCCAAGACTTGATGCGAAGTGATGGTGAAAGTGATGCCCTAAAGCAGTCTGCTGGCAACAGGTCTACCTTACTGATGCAACAGGATACTGTTTAAAAAACGGTAAAGATCGTAAAAAATTGAGGAGAGAGAGTCGAACACGGGAGATTCATCAAGTCTTAGCTGGGGTACGCGATAGCGAATCGATGCCCTGTGACTGGAATCTCGGTATCATCATCATATGCTCCATAGATGAAAAAGGGAGGTTACTATGTGGCGAGATGTAGAGAGATACAAGATCATTGTACAGGAACGACTAGTCCCTTACGTTGATAGTTTCAGAATACCGGCCAAACTTACCAGACTTGTTACAGAGACGTCACACCAACGTTACAAGTTAGGAGAAGATGGATAGAAAGTTCTCTGATCCCTGTGCTACCACACCAAAGGATTGCGCCAAGAGGATGGCCTCTCTTCAACATGGCGCTGGAGCGAGCCAACCGGGACTCTGGAGTGGAGACCGCAGGGATCATTTACTTCAAGTCCAGCAAGAGTCTGACCTATGCTGATGACATAGACATTATAGGTCAGGCTTACATGGGGATCTAGGGTCACTCAGGGGCACCTATTGCAGGGGTGGCATTCAACAGGCCATTCTACAGTCTGTGTAAACTATTCCACTCACGCATCTGAGACTTGGACCATGCCCAAAACTGACGAAACTCGAACATAACTGACGAGCCCGAGAGCAACATTCTCATATTAATTTAACGCTCTGTATACGAAGCGACAATGGAGAAGGACAGCGAGCTGTACGCATCGACAGGCTCCGGTGGGCTGGTCATGTCATGAGATTGGCGGGACGGTTGTTGACGTCCTTAAAGACTAGCAGATATTGGTCGAGCCAGTGAGAAGAACAGCGCAGACCCAGCTGACGCGGTCTAAATCCCCGGTGCCGTCATTTGTTTGTGCCTCGACTGTGTGTTTTCAATGCCACATTTTTCCGTACCCATGACTTCCGTTCTTTTTTCGGCACACGTCCTTTTCTTCCCTGATGGTCTCAGGAATGCAAACGTTATGCTATGAATGCTGGTGGGCCAAATTTAAATGGTGGGAAATTTAAATTTATCCGTCACCGTCGCCAAATATCATCTACCGAGCGATCGCGAACCACATTTCGCGCGCGTAACATTAATCTGGCCAGAAATTACAGCTGACTAAACGATTTACACTGCTCTCTCGCGCCCGTCGGTCGGTTATTTTTACCGGTGTATCCTATTTTCGTACGCACCCGACCCGAGCAGCATGGGTATGCGTGTTGCGTATTTTTCTTATTTTGTTTCAAATCCCGAGCGCCGCCAAATAGTACTACAACAGCGCCGATTGCTCTGGCCATGGGCGCCCCTAGATTTATTCATTTGTTTTCGTCGAACACCCTCTCGGACGCTTTTTTGCCACTTGATGTGTGAGGCGCCGCGATTTGGAATGTTCTCAGATATTCGACTCGTACACTTTCAACCGTCAACCCCGGATCAGGCCGGTCAGGACGTTGAGTTTTGAATTATTTTATTTCATTATTTACATTGAACTCTGAAGCATTCTTTGCATACTCCCCATACACTACTCACATTGCGTGTCATCTGTGCACAAAAAGAAACATAATCAAAGTAACCTTGCAGCCGCATCGTGAAATGTTGCGCAGGGTTCAATTTATTGGAATATCACAATGCTGCGCTCGTCGAGGTCAAAAACACTGTTCCTGTGGCTCGCTCGCGTGTGTTGCTGTGGAACAACCATATCAAGGGGTGCTCCAGCTTGGCTTACCTCTATCGAGACACAAACACATACCACTAACCACAGCTAATCACTGGCCCGGGTGTGACCGGCTTGACGTCGTCGCCGCCGCCGCCGTTGAGTGGATAATGCTCCGAAGGTTGGTATGCGTGTCGTCCTGCCTGCCACCCTGGAAGCGCGCCCACTCTCGGTGCCGGGGAGGTGGCAAAAATTTTCCGTCACGTGCAATGGCATGTGTGCCGTGTGTGTTGGAGAGAGAGACCCCAAGGGGGTCTTTTTCCATCCGCATCCGCTTAACCCCTCCCGGAGGGTGGGTAACCCATTTACCGTCACGTCATATGCTGTAACACCGCTGCTGGTAGCCTCGTGCATCGGCACACGACACCTGTTCCGACACATTTTTCCGCATGTTTCGCGGCGGTGCCGGTGGCGGAACCACCGTGTGCCAATAGAGCCTGGGCCTAGTCTGGGGGGGTGGCTTATGCTGCTTTCCTGCACGGCACGGCACTTGGTGCGTTTCTTGTTTCTCACGCACCGCCGCAAAAGTGTGTCTAGGCTAGGACCATATAATACACTCCTATTGGCTAAGCTGGTTTTACTGAACTTTAAAACACAAATGTCAAACTTCGCAAAACCATCAGTAGTAACCCGGGGCGATATAAATATGCATGCTTACCTTGATGCGTTCGATCGTGCGTGTGCAGAAAAAGTTCAGCCACCTTCGCCGAACCGGCCAACCAAGCGATGAGTAAGAGCAGCGGCTACGTGAAACTGCCACGCAGTTTCTGTGGTGTTCGCTGCGCCACCCAAATGAGCTGCGAAAGGCGAAATCAAACAACTAAATTCCATCCATCGTCCCACACGCACGCACTCCGTTGCTGGAATTTTTGGCAATGTGGCAGCGATGCTGCGGGGTTCGCATAAAACACAGACCTCTGTTGCGGGAAAGGGGAAACAGCGACCTGCTGCTCCCCCACAGCTTCCATTCGCGCCCACTGGACCGGAGAGCTATTTTTAGCAAGGTTGTTTCGAGGAACCATAAAGATGAGCGCAAAGAGAAGCGCAAACCAAAACAACTCCACAAACCTTCCTCGGTCTCTCTCTTCCACGGAGACACAAGTGTCCCGAATACGCGCGCCTGGTGTGTGTCTGCGTGAGTCTCAAGAGATTCCACGTTGTCCATTTACTCAGTCTGCGTTTTGTTTCTTGTCCCTCGCGCAGCATGATCGTTCATTATTAAACCCCGCTCGCGAACGGGGACCAGTCCGCAGGTCCAGTTAGGTTGCAGTCCAACAACCGAAACCATACTTCCTCACTCACTGGTGAACCGCGAATGGGTTGACCGCACACAAGACACAGACAGGTTTTGGTGTTGTTCTTCGCGCCATCGAAACGGTATCTGGAAGCCAACCACTGTCAAGGGCGACCGAAACGAAAAGCCATACAATCCAGGTCCAGAGGGATCGTGCAGAACGAAATCGTGGGAAAAAACATTAAGGAACTACATAAAGTATTTCCCAGATTTCACTTTAGTTTTTGCGTTGGACAAAGGAACATTATTGGTCCTGGGGCACGCTCAAGTTGGCATTTCCGCGTTCGAGCTCTCGGTTACTGTCACCCGTTTAGCTTGACCCGATCTATTGCCATGCTGCTGCTATCTGGAATCTGCTTCAAGCTACTTCTCATGTTCGGCACAGCCTAGTAGTGCTACAAGCACTCGACGGCACTCGTTTGTGTGCGCTCTGCTCGGAACGTGAGCAGTATGTGTAAATCGATCCATCGCAGCGCACGTTTTTGCCATTTAACTGCGCGCTCGGATCTACGCACGTCATCATGGGCGTTGATTTCCTAGTTGGTCTCAGGATGAGGCCGCGGCGCCAGACACGCCTGAGCGAATATTGATGTAGGGGCCATCGTCCCAATTCTTCAGACCGATGACGTTAATCGATCTCTAATCACTCGTTGGCCAGCATCGCGATTCGGAATGAAGCATGCGCCGTCGACTACTACAGTTCATTAGCGCCAGTAGTGCCACGTGTCCCGTTCGCCAGTGACAAGCCGCCAATCCACGAGCACACTTGCGGCCCGGTGGTGGGAATAGATTTCCTTTCTCAACCCGGCTTGTTTTAACAAGATGTACGGGGAGCAATCGGAGAGAAAGAAAACGTGTAGCAGCACCATCAGGGTGGACGTATCGTCTTCAGCCATCGTCTCTCGCGCGGACGCGCAAATGTGATAGATCATCACCGATTTCAAACGTGATCATCGGCCATCGGATGACGGTCAGCGGTTTTTTCGCTTTTTCGAAACGTTTACTTATTTTTGCACCCTCAACAGGGCGGAGGCCATTGCCATGAAAATAGCACGATTTTCGTACGGCTAGAGGGTTAGCACATTAACACATTCGGTCGGCTGTTCGGCGGCCCCGCCCGTGTTATTCGTCATCCACCGTGTGTAACGCTGGTTCTGCCAAGTCTACGCGTTAATAAATTGGGTCTTTAAGCGCCGTCGTGCCATCGTTTCTGTCGCATTCTTGCTAGTGCCGTATAAAACAAAAATCACGCAGAACGCAGAATCATGTTGAATCAGGAAAAATGTTACAAAGGCGCAGAGGACTGTGTTTACGTAGGACCGTTTTCCATCCTTTCCTGTATTTACACAGTTTACAGTGCCCAAGAAGCGGCATCCGTCGTTCCGTTCCGTCGCGAGAGATCCCGTTGGGAGGCAAGCAGTTTTGTGTTACATGTGCCCCCAACGCCACGGCTCGACCAAGGTTGGTTCGGCAAAATGAGGTAAATTTTCGCGAATTTCCTTCACCGGCAAGCCAGACCTGTGTGCCCTCCCTGTCACGGCCGTAGCACCCGAGAATTGTGCACAAACATGCAGAAACATTTTGCGCGCCCCAGTGTCACGGTGGTCGCGCGAAGATGTCCTCGGAGTTTTCCTGTAGCTTCGAAATGCTGTGCAAGGCGGGGCGCCGTACGCCACTTCAATGTTTACACGAACGGGGACCAACGCAAATGAAACCGCGGTGAAAAGCGTTCCCATTTTTTCCCCGCCATTGACGCCATTGCCATCACTTGACCATCGTCGGTGCCATTGGCGAACTCAGCATAGGTATCACGTGAACAACCGCGCACGACATCGCAAAAGCTGACCAAACAAACGGAAACTCTACTCTCGGCCAACAGAGTAACTGCTGCCGCTGCTGCTGCTGTTTGGCGTGGCGCTGGTTTACGTTTCACGTCTGCCACCAGGGTTGAGAAATATTTGCAACGGGCAGATTCATTAGCATCTTCGGTAATGGTTGCCTTCGGGCGCGGAACCTATCTGCTGCGCCGCGGTTAGTCACTTGTTGCCCGTCTGCCCGTTGTTGGTGTGTACCTCCTTGCATCAGATCAGAGAAAACTGATCGAACCGCGTGCGTGTGTGTAGCTGTGCGGAGTGTGCAGACCAGTTATCACGGTCACCAATCGCTAAACAACTGAAACAACTTTACGAATTTCACATTCTAATTTTGGCCTTTATTTAGCGAGCAGGTCTCATCGGCGGGACGGGGATCATTTGGGAAACAGATCCCCAGGGGGGGTTTATTACAGCGCCGCGACACGGTGTTGTGGGGACACGGTGTTCGAATGTCCCACCGGTTGTGAATTGGTTGCGTACACCAACCGCAGGGCCAGGGCGACAATCACCATGAAACAGGAGGTGCATCGGCGGGAAATTCCGAGTGGCTGCTTGAGGATTTATCCGCCCCCCGATATCGTGTACTTTTGTGACTGTTGGCGGACATGTGAGAGAATTGATGATAAAATTTTCATAGATAAGTAAGAATGATTTCCTTGAGTCGATGTCTTAGCATTCGATTGTTTTATGTTAGTCGTCCTCTCAAAGTTGTATTTTGAAAGTAACACAAACGTTCATTAAAACCACGTGTTTACTTAGATTGACAACTTGTTGTTAGACTCTCGACGATCACGGCGATCACCGAACATCGTCGTTCAACGAAGAGTGCGTCGACGAAAACTGATAATCGACGAAGATCTACCCGCCATTTGTTGAATATTTTAAAAATAAACAAATGGGTGAACTATTCCTCCCTTTCGTGGCATTCTTAGTGTATTTATCAATTTGTTAGTAACATTGTTTATCATTGAATATTATAACATTGAATTCGTCGATGATCGATTTGGCAATCGACATTTGCAAATCGACGTTCCACGGACGGACCATTTGGCATTTGTGTGTAACATTTTGCGATGTTTTTCCGGGTCCAATAACGTACAGAAACTCTCTTAAAACTTCGAAGAACTAGTCTCGTGCATTTCGACAAGCATTCTCTCGTGGGCACAAAGAAAAAGCCCCACTGGCCATTAAACGGTCGCACTTCAGGTGTTCAAAGAACTCGCCCGTCGCCGGTGCTGGCGTTGGTTCTTGACGTGTCTTTTAAAGTGATGTCTTTCGCGTCGCGTTCCTTCCAGCCGCCAGCCCCAGCAGCCCACCAGCCGGCCGATCCGACGAGTTGCGCAAGAAGCGGGAAGTAGTGAAGGTCAACTACTTCCCTCATTCCTTCGAGTCACGACGACGGCGACGGGCGACGGTTGGTCGACTTTGCTTCGGGATTAATGTGGAGAGTTTTTATCGATACGAACATATCGATGTGTATCCATCCATTCGCCTGAGAGCGAGCAGGTTCGTGTGTCGCCGTGCCTGAGCGCTATAAATAAAACACGTTTTCCATTTTGATTAGCCCAGGACGGGGGGACGTGCGGGGACCCCGCAGCACCACGACAACGTCCCGGGTGCACGCGATTCGATGTGGGCTCTCCTCTGAACAACGGGTACAAGAAATATACTGTGGGACTCCTTGTTGCCAACGATGAAATTCTGATTGACACTCCTCCACCAGAGGGCTCAGTTAGTTAACTTTTACTAAACACCGGTCTCAAAAATTTAATAAAACGAACCTATTTGTTTGTGTCCGTTATTAACATAAGTATGTTGAGACTTTCAAGAACAGAGAGATTTTGATTCAACCACAAACCAACGCTGTGTGGTGGCATTTCAGTTCCCCCCCGGTAGTGATCGAGAACACGCGAGAATGGCTTGTGGAGTGGCCGTCGGATACTCGTCGGAAAAGAAACAAAACCGGTTCGCGCAATTGGTTCGCCAGCAACGAACGGCTGCCCCCGGCGTGTGAATTGTTCCGTGGAGTGTGTTTTTGTTGTTCTTTTGCGACCAAACCACTCACATTCCGCCTCTCGCATATCGATCGTGATGGAATGCAATCGTGGGGCCGCTGCTTTTGCCCACCACCACCACCCGTTGCATTAATTAAAACCGAGCCACTGCCGACTGCTGCCGTCCTGTGTCGCCCCTGCGTGTACTGATCCCTCTAGAGTCTAGAGCAGATCAGGTCAGGGAGTCCAACGGCTCGCTTATTGCAAAATGTTGTCGCCCGGACAGATCAGGAAATCTAATAGACCACCAGCAGCGCCGGAAACAGCAACTAGATACACCCATTGCCCGCAATTGAGGACGCATCGAATTATAACGAAATTATTTAAAATGGCCTTGAACTCCCAGCGCCACCTATAGGGCGATCGGGATGATAACGGGAAGTCCCAAAATCTTGCTCCCGATGCCAAGAACTTATCAACCTCTCTGTTTCAACTGCGCGGAGGTGACTAACGGCCGCCGGCGGCGGCATAACACTTCCGTTAGTAATAAGCACCACCTCGCGGGGCGAGCGGGCGGGCGGCGGGAGGTCACGGACTGTGAACGGCGCAGCGAACGGCTTTCTGGCTAGCGTATAATTTAACGGCGCATGACGTGTATGGCACCGGGGTGCGACACACACGCAAAAAAAAATGGAAAGATAAACGCGAAACGCCATGGCTAGAGGACGGGGGGACCACACGAACCACGCCGCTATCACGTGCGGCGAGAGAGGCCTAGCGTGCCGAAAGCGCACCACTCTTTTGCGCCGAGACTCGCGCGCAGATACATCACGAACACACCGCGCACACACCCCGCCGCCGGCGAAATACTTGTTTCCGTGACACGCGGACGCGTGGTGGTGGTGGGACACAGTTAGGATATTCGCCAAAGGCCTGGCGCGCAACATGTCTTCCGTCGCCGTGCCCGCCTAGCGCCTAGCGCACACCATGCGCCGCGCCCGGTGGGTGGAAACCACCCGGACCGACGGGGGGGGAAGTGTTTAACTAACCAGAACACGGTGCGTGGCGGCCATGTTTTTCGTTTCACCGTAGTTTTCCTTTTTCTACCCACGGAAAGGTAACACGTGAGGCGAGCAAAGGCAGCAATCTGGCTCTGTTTCTGCTTCGTTTCCGTGTTTCCGCGCAATGCGCGCGCCCAGCAACGGTCGAAATGATTCACAAATTTCGCGAAGCCACATGCCGCTGTTGTTAAATGCTGTGTGATTGAAGGTGGAACTTTTGGATACATGAAGGACATCCGATGATGCTTGAAATTTATGTTTAACTGAACGTCAGATAGAACATAAATCGTCAAACAGAACGTCTGAACGTCGCCAATAACTCGAAAAATCCTTCTTTATTCTTCGCAATCTATGTCATTAGCAGGGAACTACTAGGCTGTTCAATTAGTTCGTATGGTCGATAAGAATACACATTTTTATGGTTTGAAATACACTTTATTATTCAGTATGACCTTCCTGAACATCAATAAACTTGTTCCAAGGAGACTCCAATTTATAAACTTCATCCCTGAAGTGAGAAACTGGAAAGGCTTCAAAATACTCTTCCACAGCTGTTATGAGGTCATCATTTGATTAAAAATGCTTTCCGCGCATGACATTTTTTAGGTCTGGAAACAGATGGAAGTCACTAGAATTCGTACTTTAATTCATGTCCTGATGAAAAAGGATGTTTCTCTTCTGCAAACCACACCTTTTTTCACGATTTTTTTCCTTCAGCTGGTCTAAAAAGTTACAATAACAATCGGAATTTATTGTTTTACCAATTCGCAAGTAATCCACAAACTAAATTCCTTTCGTATCGCAAGAAACTGAAAAACTGAACCTTTTGGCCGACTTCTGGATACGAACTCGTTTCGGAGCCGAAGAACCTGGTTCAAACCACTCTTTAGTCTCTTTTTTTGATTCAGGATCATGCTAATAGACCCAAGTCTCATCCATAGTGATGATTCAATGCAAAAAATCCACTTTATACTTTTGAAAAAGCTGAAAATGTTGTCAAGAAAGGTGCTTTCGAATGCATTTTGTTCCATTTTTACCGAATGCGGCACCCATTTTGCACACAGCTTTCTGAAACCCAATACTTCAGTCAAAATATTAGTTCTACTACTCACTAAGATGGCTAGGCCTTGCACTAAATCTCCGTCAGAAATTCAGCGATTTTCCAATACGATATCCCGTTTTTGGACGCCCTTGACGTGGGTCGTCTTCAAGACTTGTACGACCACGTTTAAGTACAGCAACTTCTTTCTTCTGTACTAAATGAAGGCAAAGAGTCCTTATACTCTTTCAACTTCTTCTTCTTCTTCTTTTGGCGCTACAACCGCTGAGCAGTCTTGGCCTGGCACCAGAGACAATGTTAATCTCTGATGCTCTTCTGTAACATTTTTTAATTTTTTACGGACGGGATTGTTAGTCCCGCGCCAACCCCCCTGTCACGCCGGAATCGAAACCATGGCCGGTTGGGTGACAACCGATCCCGGGATTCGAACCACGGCCAGCTGCGCTGACAGCGAAGAGCGTTACCGACTGCTCTATCAGCGGGGGTATACTCTTTCAACATTCGTTTACAAATTTCCTTTGCTTTTAATCCTTCGCAAAACAAATCCCCAAAAAGTTGCTAGACGTCCTCATTCGCTGAAAGAAAGTTCGAAGTTCGAATGAAGGCAGTTTAGTAGGGACCCCAGACTCGCGTTCCACAAACGTTTCAATCCAGCCGCGGATCGGACGCGGAACTTAGTCGCGGTGCGCGCCGTTGCACCGCGCGTTGTGCGCGCGCAGAGTCGCCAGGATGTAAACAAAGTAATTGTGTGCAGTTGCTGGGCCTCCTCAATACGCCCGGGCGAGTGGACGTACGGACGGACGGATGGACGGGTGGACGGAGTGCCCGAATGCGCGTACCCTTTCGCGGCGGATCCATTTGCCTTCGTCGCCGTCGCCGCCGACACTTGCTGACTCGCCGCGGCGGCGTCCGTCGACGAGTGCAACCTTCGACGAGTTTATTGACGCGCCGTGCTCTGCTCCTCGGTAAGACGATGCGCAACTCGGGGGAAATTTGCACGACGACAGCGCCGCGTTCTACGAAGCGCTCTAGGGGGACACCATTATCGGGCCTTCGGGGATCACGGGGCCTGATTGACGGAGGGAGCGGAGACTGACTATTGAAGCGCTTCCGGATCCAAGACGCCCCGTCGCCAAGTTCTGTATGTGGCGGCGGCGTGCCCGTTAGGCGTGCAGATTGCTTCGCTAGCGCCCTTTTTTCTGCTTCTTCCCACGAATGACGGAAACGACCCAAGCCTCGCGAGATCTGGTCCCCAACCCGCCCCATCGAGCGCCGCGAGTCACGCCCCAGCAACAGGTTGTGCGGACGACGACCACCACGATGGACCCAGCAGGGCTGTGTGCGTGTGCCGCTATTGCTCACGTCGTCGTAGGAGCGCGCGCTCCTCTTTTCGCAGGCCAAGCATGGCGAAAAAGAATGTGTGTGAATGTGTTTTTCTGCCGCGCGCATGATTCGCGCTCGGTGGTGTCGCGGATGTCACGTGTGCGTGCCGTCGGCGGTGGCGTGAAGGGGGGTGGACGTCGTTACGGAGGTTTTGCCCTGCGTGGTGCGTGGCTGAAAATACCCCAATCGATTCGGATGCGACAGAGACTGACGGAGGAGGCGGATGCCTCAAGTGTCTGCCGTATTGCGTACCTATTTATAACGCGCAGCGCTCATCAGGCGCAGCTTTGTGGTTTTTGTGTTTGATAATTTTAGCACCGAGCCGAGCCAATGGGGGGAGAGAGTTTTTGTTTGGCCGTAACCGAAACCCAGCGTTACTTCCCATGATAGAATTTAAACAAAAAATCAGGGAACCGATTGGAATAATCAGCCGTCGATCGATCGGACTAACGTTCGAACGTGCGCTTGGCGATGGGCCAGGAGGGTATGTAAATGCGGGGTGTGGGAGCGGAGGATAGAAAGTCATGACCGCGGGCTCGGGTGGCGTCCGTCGCAACGCCACGTTGGTCACGTTTGTTGGCATTCGCCCAAAGCATGTTGTTTCATTATCGCGCTCCCGTGCTGCTCGGGTGCTGCTGGGGGGCGCACATGTGCTGTGGGCCCTTCGTTCTTTGGTACGTTAAAAATAGCCACCCGAAAATAAAGAAGGCGCGCTCGAAAATCAGGAGCGCGGGCCCATCTCATATCGGGTCTCGGGTGGATGGGAAATTAAATCGAATCCGAATGGATGGGTCAGAACGATCGGAGGAAGCATCCCTGGAGGCACAGTTACTAGAGCTCCCAGTGTGGTTGAGCATTACACACCGTACAAAGTTGCACGGGGCCTGGCCGGCCTGTTGGTCACCGAAGTGCGTGCTAAAATTGCTCACCCTCACACGGGGAATGCATTCGGAGTTCTAATATTAGCCTACAGTTCTTCGCATCCCTCGTTCGATCGGAGCGCGCGCAACACACCCCAGCGAGCGAGAACTCGCGGGTAGGGAAATCGGGGTGGTATGTTGCAAAAACACATTGCCACACGAGGCCGTCGCATCCATCCATCCAGCCACCACCAGCGTGCATATGATGTGTAGGAATGTTTGAAAACGATGTTGATTTTATTCGTCTGCCACCGGAGCAGTGTTCTACAGCGTCAGCTCTGGTCTCTGTGGTCCCGAAAAGCCCATGGTGACAAAGATAACTGATAAAGCATGGAGATGTAGTCCGGTCGGAAGCATCCCTATCGCGTCTTCCTGGAATCATATTCCCTGTCTTGAAATCTTAATCTCCCGCGGGAGCCCAGCCCCAGATCGTCTGGCTTGGCCAACGATCACGTGGCCCATTTCGTATTGCTCTGTTTTCCAACCCGTTTCCAGGCGCCCACCGAACGGCCGAGCATCACTTCTGTGCCGGGCCGGCCGCCTGGCACACTCTGCAGCGCGCTGAAACATGTGACAAATTTGTTTTGTAAATCCGTGCCTATTTCCCATTCCGACATAACAGACCCCAAGCCACGCAAGCGCGCTCGGACCGAAAGGAGAAGCACTACGAGAGGAAGCTAACGAAAAAAAAAAAAAAACCGGCACAAGGCGCACTGTAAGGGCTGGGAACGGGCCGGCCACCACACCCCGGTTCACAAAAAACCCTTCGCAACCGAACAAGCCGCCGCTGCACGTGGTCTGGTGTCTGGGAAATGTGGTTTTTCGATTACAATTGGAAATGGATCACGTTTCGTGGCGAGAAAAATTAGTTTCCGAGCAAAAAGGCGAACCGAAAAGCAATCATAGCCGTAGGACGCCGGTTAGGAATCGGGCCACGGCACGGGTAAGTTCACGTGCCCACTTCGGCGCTGTCCTTGTGACCTATTGCTTTGCACGTTGCCACACGGGATGCTGCTGGAGGGGCGATGCGATGATGGGCGGGCGAACGTGTCTCGGATGTGATCCGTCTCGGATATCCTTGCAGCGGTTGCCACATACGCGGCATGCAATTTAAATCTCACGATTATTGCCAACTGCGACAACACACCACAGTGACTCACCGATGAGCGACGCGCGGTAATTGAGTGTCGCTGGGCATGTTGGTCTGATGTATTTTGTTGATCATGCTCCATTCCAAGAATTGGCATCATCGGGAACACCGGTAATGCGTAGTTGCTATCGGGAACAGGTTCGCTCGAACCCATCCAGTCTGAATAGAACCCATCGACAGCTTTTTATTGTTTTCTTTTTTTATTATTTTCTATTTATTACTAAAAAGTGAACTGAACAAGTCAATTAAATCGTTTGTCTTGTAGGAAACACATCATACATTAAAAGCTGTTTTTACCGTGAGAGAGATCGTAAATAATGATCGTTTCGCGTTCTGCGATAATATCTTCTGGAAGTCGTTTGTTGTGCATGAGCCGAGCAAAATCTTCTTTAGTGTATCAAGCCCCGCTCTAATAGTTTTGCATCATGTTTGAATCATTCACAGTGAGGCTCCGGTGCAGCCTGGCTACACGTACTGCGGAGAGCCGGGATTAAATTTCTCCACCAACAGTACCAACTACAGTGAAGATGATGCCGACTTCGCACCCGGAAGGCGAGGCAAAACATCACGGGTAAGGCACACTCATCCCGCAGGCTTTACAAAATCAATCCAAGTAGGTTAATAACGCAACCTGATGAGTATATTGAGAAGATGAAGTGTGTATGTTCGTCCCTTTACAAAAAAAAGTTCAATATTGGCCGGCCTTTAGCACCACGTGAATGCTTTCCTTTTTCGCACCCGCTATCTGGTACAATGCGCCATTCGTAACAATGGCAGGTCACGAGATGCTCCTTAACTGCTTTGTAGATTATCACAGGAAACGCCATTTGCACGCCATAGATGTAATTCAGCCACGCGTGAGTCTGATCAAATCACATTGCTAAACTGATCACGTTGCTGAACGGCAGCAACATAATCCCAACCGCCATTCAATCCATTCTAATCTATTCTCACTCTGGCCAGGTTAAAAAAAACGGAACACGATACTTAGACGGGGCTTAGCTTGAAGCAAAATCGATCACGCGTCACGTGCTAATGGCGTTGGGTTAAATATTTTCGACTTGAAATGCAACAATGGGGTATGAACTCATAGCGTGGGTTGTAGATGAAACAAGCAGTTCTAAACCGCAACTATAAACATTGCTGCGGCGACGTTTACTAGTACTCTCAATTGTTCAAGAGAAAGCTGATAAGAAGATAACATTTTTACGCTACTTGCGATCAATTGAACGACGGTGGCGAGTACTGTGGCTAGGAGTTCCCCGTAGCCGGAACGTCCAAAGCAGTAAACAAAGCGCGTGGAAAAGATTTGAGATTTAATTGATAGCCAGTATGGAGCGTGGAAAATGGTTGAGTTTTTTCGAATATTACGGTGACTCATTGGCGCGAATGGCTGTTGCATCAATTTTAAGATAGAGGGTCGTCAATGCCCAACGTGGATAGTGGATTATGTTTCCCAATTTCAATCTTCGTGTTTCGTTACGTTCACAGCAAGACCCACTGTCACACCGGATCATAGAGAAGCGCCGCCGCGATCGAATGAACTCCTGCCTGGCGGACCTTTCGCGGCTCATTCCTCAGCAGTACATGCGCAAAGGTCGGGGCCGCGTCGAGAAGACGGAGATCATCGAAATGGCGATACGGCATTTGAAGAACCTGCAGAACCAGGAGTGTGGCCGAGAGTCGTCCTGCGCAGAGCAGTACCGTTTGGGGTACAACGAATGTTTGACGGAGGCCGCCAAGTTTATGTTGCGTGAGCGAGGCGAGGAACTGTGTTTCCGAATGGTAGCCCACTTGAAAGAGCACTGCAATGATATAATGAAGGGTGAGTTCCGCGAGATTCGGTGTCGTGTTGTGTGGCTGAGGTTTTATTCAAATTTCCTTTTTTCCTTCTATTTTTCGCAGGCGAACTGTTGAAGTCCCGTTGTGGGTCAGAGCTAGCGAACGGTGGCAGCCCTATATATCTGGCAGGGGCTCAAATCGGTCACATGCGCGAAATGATGTCGTGCCCGTCGGACATTGAGCACAGCAGCAACGACCATCATGATGTGAAGGATCTAAGCTTCCGTAGTGCAACCAGCAGTAGCACAAGCAGCAACCACCACAATCCTGCACAGGCGCCGGTCATCACTTCTACCGCACCGATCGTACAGCATCACGATACATCGAGCAATCACTCAACGCAGGATTATGATGCGCCATCGCCACCACGAATTTGCGGCGCTGCGGGGCTGCAGCAGGACACAAATAACAACCTGAACCAACATGAGAGCGTTCTGCGTACGATCCGCATGCGCAAGTTCTCGGAGCACGCCTCACCCGAACACGAGCACAGCCACAACAGCTACAAGTTCAAGAACTACATCCAACAGCGCTTTTCACAGGATACGCACGAGAACGGCGCTCACACGATGGACATTGATCGCAGTCCGATGTCCGTGCACGAAGATCATCATCATCATCCAAGTTCGTTGCGTGCCTCCCCGCTGACCAACGGTAGCACCGGAAGCCTTTCTGGTGTCGATTCCAAATCGTCAACCAGCACGAGCGTCAAGTCGCCCCCAGCACTAGCGTCTTCCTCGGACGAGCCGCTGTCCCTGAAGCGGAAGCTACCTGGAGTCTGCACGGAAGCCGCCATCGCGTCGATCTCAGCTCTGGGGAGCTCCCTGGAAAACCCCAACAACCATCTCCAGCATCACTCACAGCAGCAGCAGCAAACTATTACTACTTCCGATGGTGTGCCGTTGGAGAAGAAAGCGGCCAGCAGTAAGAACGGCCTAACCATTGTGGCATCGTCTTCCGTAGCGCCCCTGCCAACGGCGGAAATCAAGCACGAACTGCTGGCAGGTACAACGAATGTGTTAGCCGCAGGAAATCCTACCGTTGCTTCGGCTCCGACACAACAGCACCATCACCATAATAATAGTAGCCATCATCATCATCACAGTTCCTACCATCCGGTACCGATCTTTGCCTGTCACACGCAAGGCTTCTATATTCCGCTGAACGTAGACTACGAATCGCTGCTACCGTATCTAAACGGAATTGACCTGTTGAGTAAAAGTTTCCTGCAACTGCCGCCTCTACATCCCATTAGCATCAGCGTAAACTACAGTCCAATCGCACCTACCGGCACCGGTGGCAGTAACTTGGTGGTTAAAGCCACCATCAACGGGTTGGCCACCAATAAGTCCAAACTCGTCGAGGGTCTCATCAGTGGATGTTAGACGAAGCGATCGTAATGAGCAAAGCAAGTACGGCACGAAAAGTATCATACCCTGTTGACATCTACTCAAGCGGAATGCATTTTTCTTTTTCTTCGTCGATGTCTTTGTGACCGTTGTATCAACTTGAAAAGAGTTTGTTTCGTCGGGAAATAGTTTTTATGTAACTAAATAGCGGCAGAGCGCAATTTGCAGTGGTGGGGCTTAATCAACAACGGTGGTCAAGGGTACTAGATGTCAGCGGATCAGCCGTATGGTTAGCCCACGTGGATGTGGAACCAGCCATACAGACATTATGATAAAGAAGTAAATCACAATCAACGGATGCCAACGATCTTTTTAGTCAATCCATTGATCTTTAGCTAAAACAAACAGCACAGTGCTGTAGTAGCTACATAAATAACAAAACTGAAGTTGCACATAAGAATCTAGCCCATTGTAGGTTCGCTGAAATTATGAAAAGAGATCCCTCGACGCAACCCAGTTCGGTGTGTAATGTGTATATTTAAACTCAGGTAAACCTTTCCTTATTTCCGAGCGTGCGCATAGATCGATCAGTCTTTCCGTGGCCCCCTATGTTGTTGTTACTGGTTACAGGAACAAAACAAAAAATAGCAAGACAACTAATAGAAACTATAGAAGGACTTCAATGACGGCTTAAGCTAAGCGCTATCCGAGGGTATGAAGGAACCCTGAAAGTCATTCTTCCTAGCTTCTTTTCGGCAAACTCTGCGTCGGCAGAAGAGAAGCTAGCTTTGTAATACACAAATTCTCGCAGTAACTATCGCCATAACAACAACGTGAAAGATCGAAACGAGCTAAACGGAAAGCGCCACAAGTACTGGACCGATGAGTCATTACTGTTAAGCGACGAGTGCTCGATATTCCAATTTGTCGCCACGTGAGTCGCCATTACTCAAACCGGAAGTTCTTTACTAAGGGATACTAGTTTCGTGTTTCCTGCGTTCAATTTCAACAGCTCATATTTTTTGTTTTAATTTTGTCATCATTTACTTTCTTGTAACTAGAATAAAAAAACTGTGATACTGTGAAAAATGTTAGGACATTGTATAGTGAAGCCTAAAGAAAAGTTGAGGTGAAACACGTAAAAAGCTACAGAATGGTGGCCGAAAGAACTAGGCCACGAACAATAATGGAAAATGGAATGCGTTATTGTCAGAGAGGAATAAACAGAATAGGAACATGCTTTAACAATGCATTTGATGCCACACCTGATGAAAAGAAGACCGTTGAGATAAAAGTGATAGAAAAAAGTGGACCGACAAAGCACGCATGAAACAGGACAAACTGCTTACTATAATTCCGGACGGACCACAGTAACAATGTTGGCACTATATGTGCTAACGAAGAATGATGCGTAAGTGGAACGATCGGAGCGAAGAGTTTCTTCCTTACCGCCATCGTGATAGAAAATGCGATTTGTAACTCCATGTCCATTTCGTCGCACGGCGCATGAAGATATGCAAAGAATGTGGGCTTAGCAAAGCAACAACCCTCTTTCAGAAACAGTAGATAATTTGTACTGAGGGTGAGACTTTTTTACTTCACCGCCTTTTTATATACATATTATTGTGAACCACACAAGTATCCTGACAGACCACCATACTGATGAATGCAAACGAAAACTATAATGTGTCCATTCATTTGTCCAAAAATTGGGCAAAACGTAAGTCCGCTTAATGAATAAATAAAGAAGAGATAAACCAATATCCATATACATCTACGGTTAACAAAATGTAGAACAATATGTGAAGCTGTGTAAAACAACTACTAAACACGTTCTTGAGTTTTTTCTTTCACTTCTCTGAGAAATTCGACACAACCAAATTTTCAGACTAATCGCGACAAGCTCCCGGCACGAAATGTAAACAATGTCCAACGTAATACGTTTATGGAGGAGTATGAAACGCTGTTATCGCACTTCTTAAACCGTGTTCATTTTTATAGAACTGTAACCTATTTGCAGGATACGGTTTTATGTTATTTGTCTTTCTTTTATTTTCGCACTACGTACCGTTTGAACAACTTTTTCGATAAAAAAAAAATCAACTAATTCTACATTTTACTATTCTTCTTCCGAGGGAAACAGTAATTTTGCTCACTTTCTCCCGCTCGTTGAGGATGAATGCTGAAGTAAAGGTAATCTAATTTGCACAAACATAGGAAAGCCGCAAAAATCATCCAAGTTTCAAAATAAATATAAACCATCTAGAATATTAACTAACAATAAACTTTTAATATCTATTTTGTTTGAAAATATGCGTTATTGTACCAAAAGAAATGACAGTGTATGGAGCAATGGGCATATTGAGCCGACCCAAAAAAAGGACCAATGGTACGGAACAGCAGATTGTACTGATTTGCTGACCAGAGGAGAGCGGCCGGTGTAAGTACATGATTTTCAATCGTTCGTCAATCACACAGTGCGAACTAGTCGCACCGCACGAATGGCCCGCCAAAAGTCGCCAAGCTACCTGGAACCGTTCTACAAACGAAACAACAATCTTTTTTAGTACGATGGAATGAAGCTCTACGTACAGGGTTTGCAGTAGTGGAACGGAGCAGATTGTGTCGCGGTCATCTGTGTTATAGAATGACAAACTCTATTGCCTCGTCCTCTTCGTCGTCATCATCGTCGTCATTGTCGCGATCGGACGTGGCGCCCCCAGGAACGGCGGTAGCCAATGATCGGTACGCTGATGGATGTGGATACATCGGCTGATGTGTTGGAAGGTCCGCACGCTGATCGCTACTTTTACCACGACAAAACACGAACATCGGATAGTTCCCCACATGACCCGCACTTGATCCTCCGGGTACAGCATCGTTGTTCGCCACGGGCGTTAGGAACTGAAATGGTAGTTTTATAATTTGACATTCACTTTTTCAGGGATGCAATAACAGCTTACCGGCTTCACGCTATCGATGAACTTGTAGAAATCCTTTTTCGTTTCGCAGTAAAATCCAATGCAACAGCTAGGATCCATTTTGCTCAGCTTCATCTTTCTCGGTGATTTACAGTGGAACGAGGAAACGGCAAAGTTTTCCTGATTTACGTCCACCATGTCTTGGCAGTAGTGCGGATCGAGGTGAATAAGTTTGTCCTCTGAGAAACAAAAAATCCAACGTATTCATTTTCATTGTTGCTACAGTGTACCCTCCGCATAGTGTGCACACAACCTTGATAACCGACGAAGAAAAGTGAATGTTTCGGGCGCCCTCCAATGATGCCAATGCAATAGTCTAAGCTGAGCATCGCTTTAAGGCATTCGTTGTAGATGGGGTTCAACTTCTCGGTTCCAAGACGAAGTGGGACGAGCAGGATCAACGATTTCCAGTGCATGGCGGCAACGCTTTCTTCCGACCCGGGTGGCGCTTTGCATGCTTTGCCGCTCTCGGCAAGTGGTGGTGCTTGAGTTTCCTTCTTTTGCCACGGAGCTCCGGCTGACGGTGCTGATATCGTGCATCCATCGATAATATCCTGTATGTAAACTGAAACAAACACATAAAGCGATTGATAAACGCATGAATCGAACACAAGTAACAGTTAATCACAGCCGTATTGACTCATCCAATACTGCCAATAGCCATCGTGGGGAATTCCATTCAGGTTCGTGGGGAAAACACGTATCACACTCACCAGCACAGTCTTGCGCAACGTAAACGTTGATCCCATCGAGATCGGTGATTTCTTGTGCCGCCAAACGAACGGCTTGGCGCAGCAAATGGGCAACAGCTCCCGGGCCGTACCAGTCGCCCGGTTTTTTGCCCGACGCCTTTCCCAAGGCCACCAACGTGTGAATGGAGAAGGGACTCGTTTTCGATGAAGTGTCCCCAAACCAACGAATCACCTTCCGGTGGATGTTCTCCTCGTACGCGTTGAACATTGACACGTCCCAGCGCCAACAGCGTCCCAGGAAGTGCGTCATTAGCCCTTGCGCTAGCAGCATTTGGCCACTCCGTATCATGCAGCCCCAGCCGCAGTCGGAGGTGTAGTTTGAATCGTCCATCGTTTGAAACTCGCGCCTGTACGTCATCCAGACGCGCGACACGAAATCGCGCCGGAACGCATCTATTCCTTCTTCCTCAACGATACCCTCCGGACTGCTGTCCTCGATAGCGTCTGTGCCCGTTTCTTCCGCCGGAGAACTAGAATCTTCGGCAAAGTACACCGGGGGCGCGGTCTGCACCAGCAGCAGCTGTCCATCGGTGGCCGTACTGGTCAGTTCCACCGAGCTTTCCATCGACGGCACCGGGGTCACCTTCTGGTGGTAGCAGCGGCCAAGCAGCCAGAGCGGTTGTTCTTTCGAAAAGTTGGTTTTCAGTTTGTAGTTCCAGCCAAATTTCATGTTATTCCACATGGTCAACAGCTTCGACTCGACTTTTCCCTTAAACTCTTCGCTTGGCCCACCGCCAGGGGCACCAGCTGCGTATGGGCCACGCATCGGGCTCGATGAGGCCGACACTGTTTCATGGCGATATGCTGGATGCTGCTGAAGGGACACCTTTCGACTAGAGTTCTTTCCGCCATCGTCACTTTCACCTGCGGCTGCATCACGCCCACGACCGTCGCCCTCGGAAACACTGCGGAAGTGTTGCGGTGTAACCGCGAGCTTGTTGAACCCCGTTCTATTTAGCAACACGTCGTAGTTCATGCCCCTCGAAGGTGGTCCGAGCAGCAGTGATTGTTTTTTTCCTCGTTTCCCCGTGCAGATCACTTATCAGGTGACACAGTGCGAATGAATGACCGTGAAATGTACATTCGCGAACTCGCTGTACACTTTCACGGCGCTCAAGTTCGTTCCGTGGTGCTGCCAAACTGTCTATAGTCAATAAGACTACATTTGCATCGTACACAGGAAAATGCAGTAATTAAGCCTATCGCTGCTCAATATCACTCTGTTGTTTGTTTTACACTGGGTCAGCAAAAGTCTTTTAGCAGTAGATGGGTTGTAGTAGTCGTATATTTTCCCAACCTTTTTCTTTATTGTTCACCCCCACAACCCCAACTGACAGCAAAATCAAATGTCACAACAAAACAGGGTGACGCAAAACTTACTGTTTGATTACTCCATGATTCAAATTGCTTGCACAAAAGTCGAACTGCTTACACCAGTTATCAAATTAACTAATCGCTTATAGAGAAAGAAACATTTTACTTCATCTCAGCAATGCTTCCTTTATTAGCTGCACTACCGCTGGATTGCAGCAACAATTTATCTTTCTACAAACAGAGGTTAATTGTTCAGCTTCTCTTTTGTGTAGCGACTCTTCGAATCGGCGATCAATACTTGCGTCGTACCGAAGATGGTTGTGTTTCATCATTTGGAAAAAGCTACAATTTTCCAACCGAGACACTGGCCTAACGAAAGCTTTACTGTCTTCTAAAAGCGTACTCATCGCTTCGGAGGAAAGATACCCTGCAGAGTAGCGTTTTCTATCGGCCCGGAGATGCTTGTTGTATTTTTTTTGGTGCGTAAGATAGTCTAATATGGCAAATGATTTCTTCAGCCCCTCGTCCCCGCTTATCGAATCCTGTAAAAAGAAGATCGATTAGAAATGGACTGCAACGGATTGTAGGATTGAAATTGTTTACCTCGTTCGGATTGAAAACATGCTTTTTTACTGACAGCTGCAGGTCCTGGCAAATGTCCTGGATCAAGATCTTGGTGATACATTCCGAAAGAAGGGCCTCGGTGTCGTTTTGCTACCGGCATAGTATACTGTTAACTAAGAACGATAAGATGGGTACTGAAATGGGCGCTTACCAAAGGTAACCAAGTATTGAAGTTTAACGAGGGTTCCAGAGTTTCCACATAGTGCCACCATCTCGGCGGAACAATCAAGGCCATACCGGGCTCCAAAACGACATGGTATGCTTGATTTTCTACGCCCGTTAGATCACCGTACGACAGAGGACTATAAAAGTTTTCCTCACAGTATACGCTCGACTCTTCGAATGGTACGCGCACCGGTGTAAGCTTTGTCTCCGGCGGAAATAAAATCCAGGATTTTTTCCCGAAAACTTGTACCACTATGTTGCACCCATACGTATCGTAGTGACAAGGAGTGTGTGCATTGGGTGAACCGATCCAAAAGGAGATGTCCTCGTCGACGCTCGGGAACCCAAAGCAAGCAAAATTGATGCCACTCCTACATACTGCCGGTAGTTCCGAGATATTTCGATAGCTAAACGAATTCCACCGTCCGGCGGTATCTGGCTGGGACTTACAAATATCGCTCATACTCATCTTCATTTCAGTACGTGCCCTTTCCCATTGCGGACGGCGACCGGCTTTTACGGAACATCCCTCAAATGCTACCAATTCCTTCCGCGCACTGTCGTACTTTGCACACCACTCTTCGAATGTTAGCTCAAAACAATCCCATGGAACGGCTACATTTAACACCACGTGCGGAAACTCTGCATTCAGTACGATATCTCTCAATTTATTCGGATCCATCAATCCAGCGGAATTTACAGCCCACACACGGACTCGTTTATTGTTTGTATGAAATAAAACCAAAACATGAACGTTTCCTTTTGTTCGCGCTTCGAGCTGAGTGACAAAGTGACTTGCTCCCAATTATACGTCTTGGTTTGGAACAGTGAAAACAGTAACAATGCGTATTTATTGAACGCAAATAATTTAGAGTATCATAGAAGTCGAAAAAGACAGTTTTCCTACTATTGGGATTATTAAACTAGCTTTGTAATTCAACAGATAAATTTTCTCGCATGGCATTTTAAGTGATAACCAAATCAGTGTAACTTGACATTTCTTTCCATATGCCTTCCTTACTGAGCTGCTAAACACGTTCTCTATCTGCACGTCTCTCGTATGTAGGGTCGCTAGGTTACTGCCAGTTTTTAAATTTACCGTAGATTTCGTAGTGATCATACTTGTGTGGAAGCGTTTAAAAATGCAACAAGTAAACACGACGTCGTTTTTAGAGACGAGAGTTTTGCAGGAAACCAGCATTACAACTGTATCGCACACTTTATGCTCTTCGATCGAAAAAACGTCTGATACAATAGGAACCGTATTATCGTCGAGTCGTGAGAATTACACAGCATATGTGTTAGAAACATTCGATCCTCTGAGGAGTCAAACAAACGACTTACTGAAAAAAGTGGAAGCCGAGAAGGAAATGAAACCTCTGAACGACGCAAAGCAGACGCTGGCAGCGTCAGAAACCCCTTTATTGGAGACAATGGAATCGGCGTTTCAAAGCGCAAAGGAAATGTCGTCGCAACGTGCTGATTTCCTTAAACAATGGAATACCTTAAGTAGTACGATGGACCAATAAAGTCTGAACCGCTGCCGTTAGGGTTCTGTTGGACGATGCAGAGCGACTACGTTACATAGATTCGTAAGTATACGTTTACTACGATCCCACACGAGGCGCAGGCTACTTATACAGCAAAGTATCACATCTTCGTGTCTTTCCACGAACAGGCATAATCCTGAAAAGCAGTTTGTCGTTATTTAAGCCATCAACTCATGCCCCGATATATTACCACCGAGAGAGTGTCCACAGGCCAGCACTAGAAAGGCACCCTGCAGCATGCGTAAATTCATCGGTTGCAGTTTTTCATTTGCATCGGACTTCTTCTTCCCGCCAGGGCCGTCTGCGCTGCACTCGGAATTGGTGGATTTGGTTGAACGAGCTGATTCCTCCGAGTGTGAAACAATACCGTTGTGTTGGCCGAACATTCGCTCATATTCCGCGATGGTAATTTTTTCTATAATACCAGCTTCAAACAGTCTCATAATGCTATGAAATGGAGAAAACATAAAAATAATAAAACAAAGTTTGTATCAGCACGACTTAACGAACAAAACTCTAGCTAACTAATCTTACACAACGTTCAGGCTATCCAAAAAAGGACAACCCATTTGCACTGCAAGCGCGGAGTAGCGGGTATACAGATTCTCGCTCAACTGGAAGCGATTGGCTCCGTAGCGTTTGGTGTTGAAGTACAGTGTTTCACGACCACCAAATACCGCAAGTTTGGGATCATTCTGCAGCATGTGAATGCCCTCTTCGACGGAGCGCACCAGAAACGAGCCGTTGACGAATCGTTGCCGGGTCAGGCGGTATAATCGTTGCAACACTCCCGTAGAATTGACGAGCGCTGCATGGAATGCACTTTGCCGTTCCACCAGCAGCTGATAGTTTTCGTTTACCATCCGCTGCTCCAATCGGCCGAGCGTATTGATTGGACTTTCCCGGGCTGGTCGCGCAAGCTGGGACGTTAGTTGGGCGGAATAGACGTCTCCCAGAACATATGTGGCACAAAGCCAGAGCAGGATCGAGAAGAATCTTGCAAGATGCCCGTCGTACGGTATGTTGGCCGCTGTTTGTTTGAACAGATAAATTCGTTGTTAACCAAATCTAGCCAACAAATGGCAAGTTCGTACTTACACTGCCTCAGGTAAACATTTATAGTATACCAAATACAACGATCTAGAGATGGATATGTTGGCAAGCTACGTATTAGTCGCGACTGCTGTTCCGGTATATTACCATAGCTGATTTCTTGTATATACCGTGCATTATATAAAGGTGGCTTCCGTCGAAACAAATGTGTAGATCGATAAAACGACCGGTTTCGGCTACGAAGCGACCGTTTCTTCCAACGAAACGGTGTGGAAATGATCAAAAATAATATTGGTCCCGAAATTATAATCGTAATGATCAATGGTGGCCAAACCGTCACTTGAAATGGCCGAACCAGTGCCAAGGCTTCATTCAGCCTGCGTGGCGCGTGCGTTACAAAAGCTGCCGAGTCAGCCAACGTAAAGAAGGAAAACTCAGCCGCTTTCATACGCTCCCAAGTTACCGCCACATCACCCAGATACAGATCAACTTCCCTGCGCTGCAGCATGCCGAGTGCGCCAGAGAAACTAGTGTTGTCTTCCGTGCTGACGGCTATTCCTTGTATTTTTTCCGGTGGCTCCACGTACTGGAAGCTGAAATTCATTCGTTCGGCTATGAGCTGCATCAGGTTATGATCGCGGCCACCCTTAACCGTAAAGTATGCGTCTTCATTATCCACTGTTACATTGCGGTCGAGCTCCATTTCGTAGCCAATATCGATGCCTGAAATGTTAGACGAATCACCCCGCGGGCTACTGTCGTTTGCGTAGAGAACGAAATGCCACGGCGGTTTCTAAAGACCCAAAAATTCGTATAAATTCGTTACCTTCAGCAAGTGAAACAGAGAACAATGTTAGCAGGGCCTTCAAAAGCACTGATTTAACTTACATGAATTACAGGAATAGTAAAAACACGTCCCTGGAAGTTCTTGTACACTTCCGCAGGAGTCGGCAACAAAGGCACACGCTTGAAAGTCATATCATTTCCATCGTACCAGTTAGCACTCAGCATCTCACCTCTGTTATCGGGCTTTGCTTGGTTGTAGAATATGCGGAAAATATTTTTGCGTGGATTAGTAATGACCGCAATGCGGAATGGTTCCTTCAGCAGGGCACTATCCAGCCGTCAGGATAACTGTGTCGCTCCCCAGTAGAATATGAACAAACTTAGCCTGTGTGCCAGCTGCCGATGGAAAATATCGTGGACCATTTCTTCCGGATGACAAAACAAAAGCGACGTGATTTCAAGCGACTGCTTTAAGTTGTGCTCTATAAAGTCAAAGTACTGCTCTAGATCGTAGTAGACACAGGTGGGAATGTTATGTTGGTGAAGCATAACGGTTAACTTGTCTAGCCGATCGATTTTGGTCTCATTTTGCACTAAAATCACCAGTGATTTGGGTGCTAATAGGTTTACCATTTCCGAGATACCCCGAATCATTCCGGACTGGTTAGATCGCTCGGCTATTTCCCAAAATGTTCTTCTTTCTGACGACATTTCTGAAATTAAAATGTGATGTAAATTCACTTACAAACTTAGTTCTTGTGCAGAAATTTTTTACCCCCGCAAGTTATCAAAATGAAAACGGCTGTAAAGCGGAGGAATTCGTTCATCATTCACGTGCCACTTTGGTAATTTAACTGGATTTTCATTACTCTTCTGCCCATCTTATATAGTAAACCTATGATGCTATACAATTCCAATTTAAACTCATCAAATATGTAGCTTCTGGCGCGTCAAAGAAAACAGGTTGAGCCATTATGCTGTCCATCAATCAATCTCAGCATGAGTAGCGCAATTATCAAATAAAACATATCACACAAAATTGAATTCTCAAGAACAGGTCAAAATGCGGAATTGAATCCACATACACGTTCGACAAGTTTATGCTGGTTAATGGCGTGCGCCAGTTCAAGTTTTCTACCAGTGTAGTTTGTAACATTTTTATCACAAGCGCTGCTAGCAATTAGCGAGTTTTTATTAGCGAGTTTAAGGTAAATTTGTTGACAATTAAAATCTCAAATGCAGATCTTACGATTTTTTTACCCCCGTTTTTCTTAGTTGATTTTACACATATAGCAGATGTGTTGGTCGCGACTATTAAAGAAACCCGAATTCGGTATAACTAGACTGCAGTTTCTACAGTAAACAAAACCTAAGACCAGCGATCGTTTTTATTGATAGATTTTATTATCTACTAGTTCTAAATTCACGCCCGGATTCGAAACTCCACTTTAAGTTGTTTATTTATATTTTTTTAAACAAAGTTCATGGTATTTTTAATTTAAATCAAGCCTCAATGATTTAAAGCCATATTAGATTTAAATCAAACATGTTCTTTGAAATGCCTATCCTATGCAACCCATGTCACCGATTATACTTCGGCTTAGAAAATAATTATCACACGCTTACAGCATACGAATTGTGCCCAATGTGAGAGTACCACTTTGCTCACGAAATAGGACAAGACATAAATAAATAAGTTTGGCTTTTCCTTCGTAAAGAAAACCTCATTGTACATTTGATTACGCACCTTTTACATACATTTTTGCTACAGCGTGCTTAAATTTAATTTTTTTTGCGTAAATGAATCATTTATGTGAATGTTTCTATCGTTTCACAATGAATGCTTTAATGTCCATCGGACAGAAACTGACATCTTCCGATGCCATCGGCTCCTGAGGTTTCAGCAACGTCAGCAATGCAGTGAAGACATCATGCCCTTCGGCCAAGTTTAGCAGCTTTTTAATGTTCAACTGGAACCGAAACGAAGAATTGTATAGAGTAGGTGCAAATCTTTCGGTGAACAGCGCATACTTACCATGCCTTCCGCGTTGGCTTCCGAGGCACAATCGTCGAAGTTCGTCCGATGAATAACGAGCCCAATCGGAACCGTTGTCGATGCCGGCGGTGCTCTGGGATGGTCATCTCGACCAAAGCGGACGTGCGGCAAGCTGCGCATTGCGACAATCTCCATGCCTGGTTCTAGTGGTTCGTGTCGGCCGCCGAAGCCCTCGTTCACCAGTCCCGTCCAAATGTTTTCATTGAATATCAGCTTATCGAGTGGATGGAGCAAGCTGTGCATCTGACCGTAGGCTGCTGGGGACAAAAACCCAGCTGCGTACTCCGGATCGGGTCTTGTACACGATTCCCGCGCCTCAAGCACCAGCCGGAACAGGTGCAACACCGGTAGATTGTCCTGTACGCCCTGCCCCAGGCCACGATCGTCGTCACGCGTTAGCTGTCGATCTTGCATGATTTCCAATTCACCAGAACTTAGCGACGATCCGCCGAGTGGCTGGCCGCTTAGTAAGGTAAGTCGGTAATTTTCATCCTCAATGAACATGGCCGAAGGTACAGGGTAGTAGTTGGCTTGCAGTGGTAGCTTTTGAAACCGTTTCCGTTTGATCATCTGCATTGCATTCAGATCGGTGTAGAAGGTGCTACCGCTGGCAATGTTTGTCTGCAGGCGCATAATAATTTCCGTATTTTCGCGACGCCCGATATCGACCAAGTTTCGTATCTCGAGCACATTGTCTCGAAGGATGGTGTGATGTGTGACAAATGGTAGACCGGCGGTTACACTCGCTTCAAGCGGTCCCCTTAAAACCAATACAATCGGATGTTCGTACGTCATTCGTGTAGCGTTGCCAGCTGGATGGAAGAGATAGGCCCCACTCTTGCCGGAGCTCAGCTGCATTCCGTAACGATAGAACTCGAGATGCACCGGAATCGTGGCCTGATTGTTCTCGATTGTGATCGATTTCAGCATGCCCTTCGAGGTGAAGGCGGCACCAGGTAAACTGTTCTCGTCGACGCGTAACGAGACTTCACGTGGGACCGCAAACTCAATATCCTCCGGATAACCGCTCGCAAGGTTCGCGGTGAACGGTGCCTTGGACAGAATACTTACCTTCGAATAAGTTACACTCCTGCAATGGACCGAAAAAGAAAGGTTTGCATTACAAAAACACAGATTACTGGTGGACAGGGAAGGTAACGACACATACGAGGATTCCGTGGCAGAATTGCGGAAATTGATGGTATAGACGCTCATACCGAGCGGCGGAACGGTTGCTCGGAAGAGCAGCCGAAATTTCGTGTTGGAAGGCTGCGGTTGACTGACGCCATCGGGGCGTGTATGCCATGACCAAACGGGAGCAATTTGACAGGGAACGACGGTTTCTCCTTTACCGTCGCGAACCATCACGAAAGGGGTAGAAACGTAGAACTCGACAATTTCGGAACGCATCTGTGGCAGCGAGTTGTGCAACACGATCTGTTTCGTCGGTAGCTCTTCGCCCACAATGATCGTAGGCCGGCTGCTGTCGGAACCGCTCACAGGGCGCGAATCATCGATCGAAAGATACGGAAATGCCGGGTCTGGTTGATAGACGGATGGTTTCGTCAGCAGTCGGTACGTGGCTTGCTGCATCACAAATTTGCACTCATCAATGGCACGCGCCATACGTTGGGCGTAGTCTTCTACGACGTGGTCTTTCGCCGTGCCGGTGATACCATCGTGGTGCTGAAACAGCGCCAGTTGTTGACGAGCGTACTCCAACCGCTTCTCAAGCAACGTCCAATCCGAGGACGGTTCCCAGTTACTCCAGGCGTGCAGCATCTCTGCCGAACGAATGTAGTGCAGTAGGATGCGATCCTGCCGCTTGTGGAAGGGGCGAGACGTGTAGTAGCCACTCCAGTAGTCTTGGTTCACGTCACAGTATGTGAAGAAATCTCCCGAAAGCGACGGAAATGGTTGCATAGTGGTTGATGACGCTCGGACCGCATCGAAGTAATCCTGCAGTGTAGCAAACCGAGCTTTTACGTTCAGCGACGGCTCGTTGTTGATGTACTCAAACAGTCGCTCGTAGTTGACACGCTGTGCTTCCCACTCGCTGCTGGTTGTGTAGCGGAAGTCATCCCCAAGGGGAACGAGCACATTGCGGGTCCGATAAAGGACCGACTTTTTACGCCACTGGTCCACAATCGCTTCAGCCCGCTCGGCCACGTTCTGCTCCGTTATGGGGCGCGGCGGCACCTGCCAAGGACAGTTAACGCCACTATGGGGCAGGCGTTTAAAATCAAACTGGCAGCACACCTTTGGATCGGGGCCGCAGGTATGGGGAACGTCGTAAGAATAGAACGGCATCATGTGGGTAAAGAGATCCGTATCGCCCCGTGTGTCCCACAGTTGGCGCCATCGGAACTCGAGCTGCTTGTTTTGCGCCAGATTCTTTTTGACAATGTAGTGCGTCCGCTGGATTAGCAGATTTTCGAAACCGGACAGTTTCAACAGGTAGGGCATCGTGGCCGACTGGCCAAATGGATCGATCGACCAGCTTGAAACAGGTGTTACATTTAGGTGCGTTTTCAGCCACGTTTGTCCCTCGGTCAGCTGCAGCAGTACCGCGTACCAGTGTGAATTGGCCTCGTCCGCCATCACCCACCCACCGGTGACGAACTCTAGCTGACCTTTTCTCACCAACCGTTTCACAATCTCCTTCTGTTCCGCCTTCAATTGATCGTACCAGTAAGCGAAATAACTTATTTCCGCCCAAATGAACCGGAGCGCGGGGTTTTCATCCAGGTGCCGCAGCATATTGGTAAAGATTGCCTTCGTGGCCCGTTCGTAGTATTCAGCAAACGTTTGTATCCAGCCAGGATCGTTGTGGCTGTGTGGCACGACAAATACGTTCAGCTTATGGTGTTCGTTCCATTGGCTAGGGTTATATTTGATCGACCAGCCTTGTTTCCATGCACCTCCGTCGGTGTTTTCGAACGAAACTTCCTCGTACAGGTTCAGCATTTGAATGTCCGGTCGGGGAACGATGTCCGCACGCAAAGGGCACGTCCCCGGCCCACCACCATTAGCATTGATGACCGATTCCTTCATCATCTCACGATCGCCCAACAGTGGTCCGGCCTTGCCGCCTTCACCGTACGCCTCATCACCGGCGTCGACCGCACCCCGAATAGTGTCGATTTGTTTACGTATATCACCAAACTCGTTGTGATGTTTACTCAGCCCGTTTTCGAGCTGTTTTATTTTATTTTCCAGATACGTTAGATCCGGATTCTGAGTAATACAAAAAAAGTCTGAGTAAACAAAAAAAAATGTCACTTCTAGTTACTTACCGCGCGATCGGAGATTGAATAATTCAGTACAATGTAGAGGACCAGAAATATCAAAAGTGTTACTCCGGAAAGGATTAATACAAATTTTCTTCGTATTCGAACCATGGTTGCACGGTAAACAACTATCGGCCACAACTGCTATCGACACCTGGTATGGACCTGCGAAGAAA
This sequence comes from Anopheles cruzii, assembly GCF_943734635.1. Taxonomy (NCBI): domain Eukaryota; kingdom Metazoa; phylum Arthropoda; class Insecta; order Diptera; family Culicidae; genus Anopheles; species Anopheles cruzii. The sequence goes on from NC_069145.1 coordinate 35,056,739, forward strand.
GGGCGCTATGAAGGTCTTATCAGAGACCTACCAAGCGAAGGTGTGTACTGTAAAAATATCACAAAGGGGTGCAACAGAAATGGAAAGGTTAGCAGTTCATGCGGGTTCGTGCTTCCGATTGAATTGAACATTTTTATTACACGTTAAGACAGAATCGTGCATTGTATTCTCGCTATCTAATCTACACAGGCCGGCGATTCGGCGGTGTTTAACATTCAACTTCTTGGTTTTCTTTTGTAGGAAGCAACACGATGGCCTAAACACTGAATGCTGATGAAGTACCTTTATTCTGAGCGCAGCATGCCAAAGAATGAGCAGTAAACTTTGTTTTGAGCGATTTCACAAAAATCCGACAATGTTTTCAGCCAAAACGAAACATGAAACACGGAAAATTTCCTTTACTTTCCTTTTGTACTGTCGGCAGTACTTTGGCGAATGTCAAAACAAGCCACCCCGATTGGGAAAATCAGGTGGCAAGTTGAATGAAAAAGGCGTTACTTTTGACATCTGGACCATTGTGCAGAATTCGAAACAGGGTGGACCAAAATCGTCATATATCACGCCCTCATTCTCGAACAACAAATCTTTTTGAAGGTATGCAGGGGAAAAATCTGTTTACCGATAATAATATCAACCCTCTATCATTTCTAAAAAAATGAAATTCGTTGTCACATACAACAACTCTATACAACTAAACAAAATACACTCGAGTACAAAATAGTACACTCGAGATGGACACCGGGCATCGTGCATAGTTTTAAGTTAACTTAGTAGATAGATCTAAGAAATACGTCCTAAGACTCCCGGCTGTTCCCGGCGTGCCTCGCCATGAGCCAAAACACGTCCAAGCAAAACTGGAGGTCCAGAAGAACCGTAAATCCGAGCGAAAAAATGTCAAATCGTATATGAATCCGCGAACTTTTAAACGATTTGACGTTAAAGATTAATGTCAAATCGTTTATTTTCACTTCGTGTGGCCCTCCGGAAATAGCTGTTAAAAATAGACTGATTACTCAAAATTGGCAAGCTGTGAGGAAAAGCATCTCAAGATGTTAATTTTTATGAATAGTGAATAAAATACTCCTCTTTCGTCGCTAAAGTGTTTCGTAGCATTGCCGAAATCGACACTTCTCGCAATCGATGAAAGCACACCTCGTCGAAAGTGTAGCACGACTGACATCCCGTGTGTCAATTTTGCTAGAAGAACAAGAAGAACGGTGTTCCATAGGCGTGAAAACGAAGCAGTTTGAAAGAAAGCTGTTGTCGGCCCCGATTCCCAGCTATCATAAAGCTGGGCGCACAAAGGATAGCGATAGGACAGCGGGACAGAGAGCGCCCGAGATCGTGACCATTGCTCGGGGGATAGCTGGGAACAACAGGAAGAACAAGAACCATTCCGCACCACAGAGTTGCTTGGGCCGTAAGAAGAGTCAGGGTGACGACGAGAGAAAAAAAACGTTTGAAAGAAAATGTCCATTGCAAGTTAAGCGCAGAGTGTCAGTCGGAGAGTTGGTGATGTTTTTTTCCCGGTGCGATGATGAGTGAAACACATCGGTCCTTGTGGGCACCGTTGTTTAGCGATTGACCGTTTGCAAAAACGTGTACATGTGGTGAGGGTGTGCGCTTATCCTCTCGCCGTTCACGAGCACACACGCCGACACGCCGATTCGGCGGAACCTTTTTTGCCAAGAAATTCGCGAAGCGTTGTTCGACGGTGTCGCGGTGGTTGTACACGAAGACGGCGGCGGCGGCGGAGACGGGGACGACGACGACGGCGACGACTACGGCAAAGACGACGACGACGACAAAGACGGGGGCTTTGACAGTGCAAATGACAGCGAAAAGGAAGAAAGAAAGTGGTAGAAGATAGACTGGCGCTTAGTTGGTTGGAGAAGAAAACATTTCAATCTTTGTTGCAATTGCGGCTGCATTGTGAAAGGAAACAACCTCCAAACAAGTGCGAACGGATGGTGGCTGTGAGAGGGAAGCTGGAAAAACGTTGGATACACGCCTCCTCCATTGGAGAAAACACGAGTAGAAAATGTGCGATGTTTGCTCCGGGTTCCTGAATCTTCTCGTTTCATGTAAGTATGCCTTGACCGAGACCACCACACACTGCATTTATGCGAGTTGCGTGTTGTGCGTTTGCACGCGCGCGCGCGTGTGTGTGTGTTGATGGTTTTATGCATGCGGTGGCGCGGTGAAAAATGTGTCCATTAAACACGGCGCACTGTTCGTTTTCCGGCACCGATATCCAGCAATTCGCTTATGTGTGTTCCCACGTTGTGTTATGTTTACAGATGAGTCGCGGCTTAATGGCAACAATGACACGGAACATCCTGTGTTCCCCCAGAAGCGCGAGGTGGAAACCGTGCTCAACTACGTACAGACGTGGCCGAACCGACAGTGCATGTGTTGCTATAGGGATGTGAAAAACTTCGAACGCTTCAATCTAGTAGTGCAGGCGATCGTCTATTTTACGGTGTATCAGCTGAAAAACATCCGCAAACTGCTGGCTCAAAATCAGCTGCAAGCTTCAGCGGCCTCGAGTGCGACGGCGGCGGCGGCGATTCCATCGGACCCGCCGGTGTCCACAAAAGACACGGGCAGCGAGGGAACGGAAAATGTAGCGAACAGCAGCGAACGCACGAAGCCTACTGATGCTCCGGTGTCGGCCCCAGAGCCGCCGGTAAACTCTGAGGATCGCATCAAAGATGGAAACCACCGGGAGTCAGAAGCCACCGGCGGACCGACGGAGCCGACCGACGACGGGGCACAGGAAAGCGATAAGCAGGTGGTGGCCACCCCGACCTCGAGCAATCAACGCGCGGTGGACGAAGTGTGGACACTGGTGGACGTGGAAAAGTTGCTGATACTCGTATCGAAGGTATTCCTGCTAAACTTCCCACTGTACGTGGCGTACAAGCACGGAGTGCATGCCCGGCTGGACGAAGTGTCCGCGCAGGAGGTGCAAACGCTGAGCATTTTCTGCGATCTGCACGACAGCGAAATACCGGCGTTCCTGCTACGCAACGTGTCCCTGTTTTGCAACTACGCCGGCTTCGACGTGATGATACAGTGCTTCGATCAGCCCGGCCTCCCGGTTTCGACGGCGCACGCCATAACGGCCACCAGCTCCAACATCAAGCTGTGGATCAACTACCGTTCGATCGTCCAACTATTCATTCCGTTGCGCGTGAAGGTGCTACAGTACATGTGCCGTCTGTCCGACCAGGATCTGCGTTCACCGGCCACCAAGTCGATGGCCGACTTCATGTGGACCGCCATCAAGGACCCGCTCGACTCGCAGATCACCTTCGATACGGAGGGGCTGGCGCTGGCGTTCAAGTACTTCACGTCGTCCACCTTGACGATGCGCCTGGCCGGAATGGCGCAAATTAACGCGCACATCAACATGTTCAACGACATCTGCACCTCGGAGACGGTGTCCGAGGTGGAGGCCGTCGGGCTGAAGCTGGCCAACTGGTTGACCGAGAACCAGATCATCTCCCACCTGTTCGGGCCCAACCTGCACGTGGAGGTCATCAAACAGTCGCACATCGTGCTCAACTTTCTGGCCGTCGAAAATCAGATCACCGAAGAGCACGTGAGCCTAATGTGGCAGGCCGCCCAGCTGAAGCACTGCTCCAAGACGATCTACGACATTTTGCCGTCGCTCGTGAAAAATCTTGCCCCTAAACCGGCGGGCCACCTGTACGCGCTGCTCTGTCGGCTCGATCCGAAGGAGCACACCGAGCAGAGCATCTACATTGCGTCCGCCCTGACGAAGCTGATCTGGATGCGCGACTGTTCGCGCCAAACGCTGATCGATATGAGCAAATCCGTTGCCGGTGCCGGTTTCGGCTCCGAGATCGCCGCGAACCGTGGCGACTACAACGAGCTTCCGTCGAGCTCGGAGAACAGTGTCAGCGTCGATGGCAGCAATAGTGACGAGGAGCATCCCGAAGAAGATAGCTCCGATGTCGAGGTACCACCGCATGCCGCAGTCACCGGGCACAAACCTGCGGCGGTGCTACTGGGCCCATCGGACACGCGTGAAGGAGAGTCCGACACGGGAGCGCCACCCTGCAAGCAGGCCCGTCATAAGAACTGCTGCGACGAAACGGATGGTGAGCCCCTCAATTGCTTATTATGAAGTAAGTTTACTTTCAATCCTGTACTATGTCTTTCTAGATGGCCTAAAGGTGGAACCCGACATCTATGATGTCCATCAGCGAATGAAGGAAAAAATGTAATTATTTTTTGCGGAACCGTGGCGCGTCTCGAATGGTGCTAATTTCGCTCACCCATTTCGTTCGCAGGCGAATCCCCCTAATGACACGATCGATGGCCGCGTTCAACGAGGACGGCACCAGCAGTGACGAGTGCATCGATGTAGACGAAACCTTTCTGCTTCGCAAAAAGCTGCGCAAAAAGCGACGAAAGATCAGTGGCCTCACACGCAAAGAGCTTCAGGAGTTGCAGGAAAGTGTGTCCGACGTGGAGGACAGCGATCTGCTGGCTGCCATGCTGCCGGACAGCGACTGTAGCGATAACAACATGTCCGTGCTGCGCCACATTCAGCATCAGCAGCAGCAACAGCAGCAGCAGCAAAATAGCAGTGGTCTGGCACTGTGTGCCGGAACTCTCGGGATTCCCGGTAATAGTGGCGTCGGCCCGGGTGCCAGCGCCGGTTCCCTTTCCGAGCGGGAAGCGATGTTGGTCGGCCGAGCGATGAGCAACAGTGTGGTCGGAAGACGGGAGCCGGGAACGGACGAGGTGGCTAGCTTCATGGGTGCGATGGGCGAGGGTCATCTGATCAATTTTCTCAACGAGGCCGACAACGATGGTAGCTGCTCGTCGCCGTTGAGCAACAAATCGGAGAAAAATATGGCCGATTTCGATGACGAGGAATCGCCGTGCGACGAAGAGCTGGCCCAGCTGGCGGCGCGGGCCGAATCGTTGCACGCATCGTTTCCGATACCACGGCCCCGGTCGATTGGGGCCGTCGTGTCAGGTCCACCGTTACGATCGTCGGCCACCTCGGGGTTAGGCACGCTGGTGAAGCACGCGCACTCCCCGGGTTTACCGAGAAGTGTGCCCCTAAACGGTGGTGGCAAAGGTCCAAAGGGACCCTCGACCAAGACGAAGGACATCCTGCAGGCTACGGCAGCGCTCGCTGCTTCCGCCGCAAGCGTCGGCGTTGGGGGAGCCACGCTGGGCGTGGGTTTGGGAGTCACCGTGGGCGCTCCGTATCGATTTCCGGACGTTTGCCACCCCGGGAACACTCTACTGTGGGATCTACTGCAGGACGATAAAATTGTAAGTTGCTCCTGGCCCGTGTCCCGTTTTGTTTCCTTTTACTAATTCCGGCTTTGCTATGATCCAGGGTCAACTGGGCGAATCGATTGCACTGGAAGCGGAAAAGGTGCTCGGCACGTTGCTCTGCTTTCACACCGACAAAAACATTCGCACGCGCTTCATCGAGGGCTGTTTGCAGAATTTGGCCGAAAACCGGAGCGTGCTGACGAGCCTGAAGCTGCTACCGAAGCTGTTTGCATCGTTTCAACAGTTTCGCGACGTCACGACGCACCAGGTGGTGCTGTGGTCGGAACGGCAGCATCGGATGATGTACCATTTCTTCAACAACCTCAAGTACTACACGTCGCGCGCCGGGGCCGAAGGTTGCTTTCCGGCCAATGGTGCACCCCTCTACTCGCACGTAGCCCAGATCCAGGTTCGGCTGCAGTTTCTTTCGTCGGTGTTCAGTGACGTCGGTTCGCCACGCAACTTCCGCCTCACGCTCAACCAGGTGGACAGTCTGTGGGCCTGTTTGGCGAATGATGTGGAGTGCAGCGATTGTCTGTTTGCGTGGCTGCAGGCACAGGTGAAGGGAGTCGATACGCACGCCCTGGGCCTGAACGCGGTGCAGCATTTGTACTTGAAGCGGTTGGCGGAACTGAAACCGGAGGGCATCTCCATGATCGCGCTCGGGTTGTTCCAGCAACTGTTTACGCTCGGCCGTGAGGAACTGTTCGGGCAGCCGGTGGAAGGCACCAACCGCGAAAGTGACACCATCGGGATGGAACACCTGTGGAAGATTGCGCTGCGGGCCACCAACACGGACGTGTCGCTGGCGGCCATTCAGTACATCAACACGTACTACATGGAGAAGCAGCTCAAGTTCGAGCATCAGTTCGTGGCCCAGTGCATGAACCACCTGTCGCAAGCGGTCGAGGAACTGAACCAGCATTCCGACCACCACGGTGGGGCCACGACCACCGAGTACGCGCTCATGTGCGTGCAGCGGGCGCTGATGCTACTCAACACCCATCTGGAGACCTTTCGCCGGCGCTACGCGTTCCACCTGCGGCGTTGGGCGCTCGAGGGCAAAGAAATCGGTGCTCCGAGTGCCCTGCGCACCGAAGGTCCGGGACCGCCGATACGCATCATACTGCAGCCGGCCGGAGTGCCCGATAAGTCGGTGCTTCATCTGCACGCCAGCGACCTGGTTGCCGATCTCAAGGCCGAAATTGCCAAATGGTGGGAAACGCCTCCGGAAGACAAGGACGCTGCCTCCGTTGGTGGTGCGTCAGATCAGATCCCAACCGCTGTCCCCAACAACTGTACCCCGGCCGAAGCACGGACGACGCCCGGCTCCGCTCCGGTACTGGGTTTGCTGTTGAATGATGGCCCGCTACGCATCATAACGCAGGGCCAGGAAATAACGTCCGAGTACGATGAACGTAGTCTGGCCGACGTTGGCTTCAAGGACAATCAGATGGTGTACGTGTCGCTCGGCGGCCGGAGCGGACGACGGCGGGAGCAAACGGAGCATCCATCGATGTTGCCGCCGCCACCGAAAGATTGCCTGCCGACGTTGCTGCTCCTGCGGCCACCGTACTTTGAGCAGCTGTTCCGATTGATGCAGACGCTGGGTGACATGAAGATCAGTTCCACGGGCGATCGCTGTCAACCGAACACCAAGGCACAGCTACTTTCGCGCCGCGTCTGGGACATTCTGGCCATGCTACCGACGTGTCCGTCCGTTTTGGGCACACTGAAAAACCTATCGTTCGACCACGCAGAGGAGCCACCTCCGGAAAATGGCCACCGTCCGAAGATCGCGCCCCAGCTGCTGATATGCTACACGCTGGAAGAGATACTCGATCCACGGAATTTGCAAAAGTTTATGTACGCGCTGCATATCGTCGAAAGCTTGTGCAAGTCCAAGTTTGTGGGCGCCTGCTGTGGCGGTGGTGGTGGCTTGACCACTGGCCCCGTGAAGCCCGTTCCGTTCGGCGGACCCAGTGGGGGGCTAGTGGTGGGTTGCAGCAGTAGCCCTGGTACGAGCGCCAAAACACTGTCGGTCAAAAGTCAACTGAAGCTCAAGATATCGACCGCCAAATCGATGAAGATGGCGCAATCAACCGGTGCACGGCCGCTCGATCCGGCCCCCGACATGAAGCGTATCGCCGAAGGTCCCACCGAAGCGGAGAAGGGCACCGAGTACGATCGTGTTGAGGAATCGTTCAAAACACCACCGCAGCAGGAAGCCCGGATAGGAAGCGACGTTCAACAGCAGCTGGAAGGGGACACAAACGTGCACGACTCGGAACCGGTGGCCGCGGACAAGCGGGCCGAAGGGACCGGCCCCAGCGAGGCAATCGAATGGAGTGGCGAGTTTATAAAGTGCGGTGGCCTTGCCCATCTCTACCGCATCTTCCTGTCCGGTGTGCTACAAAAGCGGGCCGATGGTTCGGACGGTGACGAGCTGAACGAGTGGCGCCACGATTGCCTGGCCTGGCTACTGCGGGTTCTCTGTCTGCTCGGCGTGGAAGACCTGCGGGGCGTCGAGGGCGAAGGGGTCAAAGTGCCGTCGCTCAATCGGGCCACACTGGCGCTGCTCGAGGTACGACCAACGCTCGAGCGAATCGCTTCGATACTGAACGAAGAATCGTTGCCACTCAATCCGAACCTCTACAAGACGGGTCTGTTCGGTCGACCGCAGGTCATCCATTACGCCATGAATCTGCTCGTGTGCTATGCACACTCCTGCCCGGAGGTGCACCGCACGCTGTGGACCATCGACGCCAACTCGCACTGGTTGCAGCGCCTCATACTGGACGATCCGGAACCGGCGGTCCGGCGGGAAGCCTGCGCCGCGCTTTATCGGCTGTGTTTGGGCAACTCGCAAACGTACTTCGAACTGATGGCACCGCTGCTGTCGAAGCTGGTGGCCCTGTTGCCGGTGGCCGAAAACATGAAGCCACAGAGCCTGCTGGGCGGTGGTCCATCGACCGTGGCCGGTATCTACGCCGCGCTGCTTTCGTCCGGCGACGAGGGCAAGGAACCGTACGGTCCGGCTTGTCGCGATTACTTCTGGCTTCTGTGCCGCCTGGTGGAGTCACTGTCACCGCAGCCAATGAAGGCCGGAGGTATGATGGCCGACCCTGGTGGTGGTGGTGGCATGCAGCAGATGAACGCGATCGGGTTGGACGCGATGTGCCAGCAGGTGGCCCGTAGCGTTCTGCACCGGGATCACCTGGAAAGCCGGCACGGCAGCCCGGACGATGGGCTGTTCGGGTTGCTCAATCTGATGGCCAACTTGCTAAAGTTTGACCCACCGTTCAAGTTCAGCCTCGCAGGCCAGGACTTTATGGTGAGCGTGTTCAGCTGTCTGTTCGAGCTACCGTCGCCGGAGGACCGCGAGAAGCCCAAGTGCAAAAGCCACAATGCCCGGGCGGCCGCTTACGATCTGTTGGTCGAAATGTGTCACAACGCACCGAAGAACTATCTGCTGCTCCACGGCAAGCTGATGCAGCAGCACCGAGCGGGGCCTCACTCGCCCTACCCGTGGGATTACTGGCCCCAGGATGAGGGGCGTTCCGAGTGCGGTTACGTTGGACTCACGAACCTCGGGGCGACCTGCTACATGGCCTCGTGCATTCAGCATCTCTTCATGACACCACAAACCCGGGACGCCATACTGGCCATCGCGACCGATGCGCCGCAGAAGCATAAGGCCACCCTGTACGAGCTGCAGCGTATGTTCGCGTACCTGATGGAATCGGAACGGAAGGCGTACTGTCCGCGCTCGTTCTGCCGCGTGTACCAGATGGACCATCAGCCGCTGAACACGGGCGAGCAGAAGGATATGGCCGAGTTTTTCATCGATCTCGTGTCGAAGCTCGAGGAGATGACGCCGGAGCTGAAGAACCTCGTCAAGCGCATCTTTTGTGGTGTCATCAGCAATAATGTTGTGTCCTTAGTGAGTTTTGTTGGAGTGCGAACTGCGCCGCGGCTGCCTGCGCCCGCCGCTTCGCGCACCTCCTGTTGCCCCTTTTCGTGTATTTCATTGTTCTTTTGTGTTTTTTTTCCCCGTTCCCAGGATTGTGGTCACGTGAGCAGAACGTTGGAAGAGTTCTACACCGTCCGGTGCCAGGTGGCGGATATGCGCAATCTGCACGAATCGCTCGATGAGGTGACGGTCAAGGACACCCTCGAGGGCGACAACATGTACACGTGCTCACAGTGCGGCAAGAAGGTACGGGCGGAGAAGCGGGCCTGCTTCAAGAAGCTGCCGCAAATCTTGTGCTTCAACACGATGCGGTACACCTTCAACATGGTCACGATGCTGAAGGAGAAGGTGAACACACACTTCTCCTTTCCGATGCGCCTGGACATGTCGGGGTACGTGGAGAAAACGCTCATGCCACAGCACTACCAGGAGGAGAAGCGCAAGTCTCAGATGCGCCGTTCACACTCGCGCAACGTTAGCGAATCGTCAACGACGGAGGTTCCGATGGGCAGTAACAGCAGCAGCAGTAGTAGCAGCACCAGCAGCAGCACCACGATGCCAGGAAACGATGACAGTAGCAGCAGCACCGGCAGTGACAGGAAGCAGCCGCAGGATGATGCAACGGGGGATATGGCGAAGGGTGGAAGTTTGGCCGAGGAAGAGAGAAGCCCCGAAAAGACCGTGGTGAACCTGAACGAAAACGGATCCCCGAGTAACGACGGGAGCAACGATCTGCAGCGCCAACAGCAGACGATGGATGAAGAGGACTCGGAAGATTTCAATGAACACTACGAGTACGATCTGGTCGGGGTCACCGTGCACACCGGCAACGCCGACGGGGGCCACTACTACAGTTTCATCAAGGAGCGCAACGAGGACGGCGATCCGAATCACCAGGAGCGCTGGTTCCTGTTCAACGATGCCGAAGTGAAGCTGTTCGATCCGTCGCAAATTGCCGCCGAGTGTTTCGGTGGCGAAATGACGGTAAGTGTCGAGTGTCGAGTACGACCGACCAGTATGCCATCATAACACAACCTCTTTTTTTGTGGTCCATATTTTGCAGAGTAAAACTTATGATTCGGTAACGGAAAAGTATCTAGATTTTAGCTTCGAAAAAACAAACTCCGCCTACATGCTGTTCTACGAGTGGCGCTCGAACAAGGGTAAGAATGTGCAGCGCGATCAAGTGGATCAGCCACTGCCGGTGGCCGGCGAGAAACGATCCAACGCACCGGTCGTCGGCTCCTTCGATGGTTGCCACGGGTCACGAGCTGCCCAACAAGCTACTTTGCCATCGGCGAAAAGCACTTCCATCAACGCATCCATTGCCGCTTTGTCCGCCGCTACCACCAAGAGTTCCGCTACCGTTGCCAGGGGACCGTCGGACGAGGTGATTAAGAAGCAGCGAGGTGCCGCGAAGCTGTCATCGGTTACTTCGGTGATGGATGTGGCAACGGTTGTTGCACCATGCAGTTCGGCACAAAGTGCTAAAGAAGAAAGCCCATCGACATCGACATCAACGTCGTCGTCAAGCGCTTCGGTAACCATGGCACCCATTTTGGCCGAAGAGAAAGCGCTCCAAGACACGACGCGGCTGGGTGCAAGCTCCTCACCGACGGCAACCACCTTACCGTCGGTGGCGCGGCCAGAAGCAGTAAAACCCGAAACGAGTAGCGAACGTGAACAAGAGACTGAACAAAATCAACAACCTAGTGAACTAGCTAAGCAAAAACATACTAATCTAAGTAAATGTGATATAGATAATAAGAACGCTACTAGCACTGCTAGGAAACCTCCATCACACCCATCGTCATCGCTGGCCACGGCGGTGACCACGGTAAGTCCCGTCCCGTCGATAGCATCGATCGCGAGCACCGCCTCACTTTCGCCGGCCTCGACCGCTTCGACCGCGTCGGTTGCCTCGTCAATCGCCGGACTACATCCGCTGGTCGTCGTTCCCCCGATATCGTCGTCGTCGGCGGCGTCATCGACGGCCGCCGCGTGTATGCCGGTCATGGGCTTCCCGGGCTCATCGGCATCATCGCCGGCAGCCGCCGCCATGCTTCACGGTGAGCCGGCACCTTCCAGCTACTCGTCGATATCGTCCCTATCGGCACTAACGGCCACCGTCGGTGGTAACATTGGTCTACCGATGGCTGCCGTCGTTGGCCCGGCGGCAGGGCCCGCGTCACTGCACACTTCACCCCACGTTGTTGTACTGCAATCGGCGTCACCAGGCTGCTCGAGTGGCACGGCCGTCAGTGGCAGTAGTAACGGAGGCAGCAGTAGCGGAGGTGGTTCGCTCGTGGTCAATCGAATCAGCAGCACCAATAAACGGCTCCGGCGGAGACCACTTTCGAAGGAGCTTGAAGAATGGATTTGGCAGGACAATCGCCACTTTCTGCAGGATCGCAACATCTTCGAACACACGTACTTCAAGTGAGTTCACCATGCGTTGTAGCGCGAAGAATGTACCATTTACGTTCGTTGTTTTTTATGTTCCCCAGCTTCATGTGGCAAGTGTGTGGCCACATACCTCAAAGTTTGCTGGCGCTCCCCGACATAACGTGCATCGCTGCGCAACTGTCCGTGTCGTTCTTCATCGAAACGTTCATTCACGCAAAGGAAAAGGTAAGGCAGGCTGTGGCGGAGAGATTCGTGCCCGTGTCGCTCATCTGTTTTCTGTTTTTTCTCTTCTGTCCACCGCCAGCCAACGATGGTGCTGTGGGTCGAGCTGCTCACGAAGCAATTCAACGCGAGCCAGGAAGCGTGCGAATGGTTTCTCAGCCACATGTCCGCCGAGCCATGGTGGCCCGTTCAAGTGCTGATACAGTGTCCGAACCAAATGGTGCGTCAAATGTTTCAGCGGCTCGTGATCCATGTCATTCAGCGTTTGCGGTAAGTGAAGTGGTTTTGAGCGACAGAACAGCGACTATCAACGCCTACCATGACGCACTCTGCTCTGTTCTCTCCATTAGGCAAACCCACTGTACGCTCTATCTGAAGGCGGAAACGGATGTAGATGGCAACGAAATCATTGGTAGTGTGTCGTGCGTTACGCGCTTTATCAAATCGCTCATCATGCTAATGGAGCATGGGGCCAAGGCGCACTCCAGGCATCTGTCGGAGTTTTTCGGGCTGCTGTACGAGTTCTCTCGGATGGGCGAAGAGGAGGCCGTCTTTCTGCTACGCATTAACGTTATACGCAGCGTGGCCGATTTCTATCTCGGCCACAAGGGCCAGGAATGTGTGAGTATTTGTTGCTTCATTCGTTTGTAAATTTTGTGTGCCTAATCTAAGTATGGAAAATCTGATCGAAAGTTCTACAAATTGGGGCAACCTCGTTAGCCATAGTAACCATAGTAACCGTAGTGCGAATGACGTTTAACACGTTTCAACGTACGTTTCAGATCGACGCCAGCTCGGATAACGAGGAAAACTCTTCCGATGAAACGCTGGCCGTGGATAAATCGAGGCCGGCTTCGTTGGACAAGATGATCGCGCTCGTTGCCTCACTCGTCGAGCGTTCCCGAGGGCCGGACCTACGTTTGCACCTTTCCGCCCGTGACTACAACGCCATCGCCGGTGGCAAAGGGTTCCCGTTTCTGTACCAGCAGATCAAGGACAACATTAACCCGCACCAGACCCGCCATCTCATTCACGCACTGTGCCGCTGTGACGAACGGTTGGCCAGTCAGATCATAGCAATGCTGTTCACCGCCGTTACCAAGCACACGGAACTGTGCGGACCGTTCTTCAAGCTGCTTACGCTGCTCACGGAATCGTCCGGCGGTCCATCCGGGTTGCCGTGCTTCTCGCAGCTCGTGTTGCAGCGCGTCTGGGATGCGGCCGAATACTGTCCCCAGTCGGCGCTCGACTGGTTGGCCGTGCAGGCGCCCCGCAATAAGATCGCTCACACCTGGATTCTGCAGTCGGCCGAGAGCTGGGTGGAAACGTTTCTCCTAGCGCACGGCAACGCACGGGTGCGCAATGCCGCCGCCTACCTGCTCGTGTCCCTAGTGCCTTCGCAAAGCTTCCGCAACAATTACCGTGCCACCTCGCACCACAAGCTCTCGATACACGTGTTCCAGCATCGGGAGATCTCCTGCGAAGCGCAGATTATACTGCACACTATTCTCAACCTGCTGCTGCTGTTGCTGCGCGCGGCCCGCAATTACACGGACATTAGCGTCCACGGAACGACCAAGCTGACCGCCTACTTTAATCTGTTGACCTACTGCTTGGTGTCGAAAACGGAGAAGCTTATGGTACGTTGCGTTCACTGGACCCCCCTGGCCGGAAATGGCGTTCGAGAAAGTGTAGCCCGGATGTTAATTCCCCTTTTTGTGTCTTTCAGGTGGGACCACATTTACGGGCGCTCTGGGAACTGTTTCACCCGCGGCTGTCCGAGCCCGCGGTACCGGCCCATCACAACAAGCAGGCTTTGCTAGCGTTCTGGTACCAAGCAACGCAGGACTGCCCAGAAAATGCCAGCCTCGTCGCGAACTGCCCAGACATTACGAGGAACATCGCATTTAATTACATTCTGTAAGATTGCGTCGTCTGCGAACTCAATACACACAGGGTGTTCCATCACGATCCATATTATTTACATTTACATTTCATTCTATTTGACAACATTTCGGTAATAGACAACGTAATAGCAGCAATTTCCGCTGTGATGTTAGCTTTCAGTTCTTCGATGATCTTCGGTTGGCTGGCATACACCTTACTCTTCAAATAGCGCCACAGAAAGAAGTCCGAAGAAATTCGGCAATAAGCACGCACAGTTTTCACAGTTAAACGATTATTTTCGAAAAATTCCACAACTATCTGTACGGAAAGACATTTAAATTGATAACCTATAAAAGGTGGAATAAAGGAAATTTTTAACCTAACTAAGGGCACGTCGTAAATAGCAGTGGCTAGATTGCAAAGGTGGTAATTGATATTAGCCAATTATGATTATGATATTGAACATAGAGCTGGAAAATTGATGAATAATGTGGATGCATTATCACGATTACACTTAGCTGAGCAAAACAAAATAGAAGATACCAAATTAAAGGTATAAATGTTCCGCAAGGAAAAATAGTAGACTTCGAAACAGTCAGAAAGTATCAAAGAGAAAATACAGAGCTTAGTAAAGTTTATAATTTAGTCATGAACGGATGGTCAAAACAAACTGAACCACATTTAAAAGTCTATTTAAAACTTATGTCTCACTTCTGATATGTCCCGCTACAATTTCAGTCCGCTGTTTAACCGTAAATTGATCCATGACAAAAACGGCATAGACTGACATTTCAGAATCTGGCTAATTTGTCAAAATCGACTAACAAATAGCGGAGTTATTTAACATTTAAATAGTATGGATCGTGATGGATCACCCTGTATTATTTAGTGTAATCGCACTAAAATTAGGCGATAAAGTAATAGCTGGCTTTTCCCGGGTTTAAAACGGTGTTTTTTGCCTCTCTCGCCACTTCTTTTCAGAGCGGACCATGACGATACGGAAATAGTAACGTACAATCGGGCGATGCTGCCGGTTTACTATGGTCTGCTACGGATGTGCTGCCAGCAAAGTCGCCTGTTGACCCGCCAGCTAGCCGCGCACCAAAACTTGCAGTGGGCGTTCAAGAACATCACGCCCCACCCGACGCAGTATCCGCTGGCGGTGGATGAGCTGTTCCGGCTGATGAACCTTTTCGCGCAGCGGCAACCGGACGCAACCGAAGCCGAGCAGCGCGAGGTAACCATGTTTCGGCGGACCACACTGACCGCCTACCTGAGTGGGCTGGATGCGCGCGTTTCGTGGGGAACGCTGATAGCCGCGCTACGGATGCTGGTCGACAACGACGAAGATCGGATGTACGTCGTGGTGAACGGTGGCATCACGCTTTGCTTCGACGCACTGCACACGCTGCACTCGATGTACCACGAAGCGACGGCCTGTCACGTGTTTGGCGATCTCCAGGAGCTGCTGACGGAGGTGATCCTGTTGGTGAGCACACTGCGCATCAATTGCCGTGACCAGAAGAAACGGATGTCACCGAACCTGCTGAAGGGGCTGCCGGATGCGATCCGTCGGTTGGCAACGCTCCTGAACACGTTCAATCCACCGGAAATGCGTAATCTCGCGCTGGAGGTACTGAAGGAGCTGGTCAAGTGTGCTCCGGCGGACATTGTCACTACCGTGTTGGTTCCGCTGCTAACCAACTGTCACGCCCCGCACGTCCACCACCTGGTGCAGCAGGCAGCAGGCAACACGGCGGCGGGGCCGGCGGCCCATCTCGCCGCGTCCGTTGGCCCACTGGGGTCGTACTTCCCGCGGCGGGGTGTCAAAGCGGCCTGGCCGCCGGTTTCGAAGAATACACCCCGCCCGCCGCGGCCAATGGTGCAGATGAACATTCCACAGTCACAGATCTGCGAAAAGGTGCGTATCTGCGGAGTCCGGATCGTCGGTCGGTTTGTGCCAACCCGTGCTCAATTCGCTCCGTTTGCCATTTTCCACATTCCAGGGGCTGGATAAGGATTTCGATCTGGCGTTGGAACTGTTCTACCGTCCCTACCATGAGTTTCTGGACATTCTGTTCCGGGTGGCGGTCACGTCGAACTACTTTAGCGAACCGTTCGTCCATTTATCGCTGCTGGCCGGCATCGAGGCGGTCGTGTTACACTTTAACATTTTCCCCAAGTTTTGGGTTGGCATCTACAACAATAAAACTACACACAGGTTAGTGGTTTCGGTCGGTGCCCGTTCCCTGCTCCAGCGCCCCCCGGTTGTTGTCACGCAATTGTCCCCCCCCATTTCAGATACTATGAAATGCTGATCAAAAATCCGCTGCTCATCGACTACATCGACAATGTGCTGAGGGACGAACGATTGTCGCTGAACGATCCGATTATAGCGAACCTCATCGAGATCTACTATCCGAAGGTACGGCCACTAACCCAGGAATCGGTTGCGCTTTTCTACATTTTATTACTTTATTCCATATTCGGATGCAGATAAAGTCACGCCTCGTAGTTCCCCGGCTGCTGGAGTCCATCTGTCAGCTGCTGCCGGACAAGGGCAACCTGGAGGACATTTGCGGAGACTTGCAGGCCATCCGTATCATAGGTCAGCGCACCGGAATCCCGAACAGTGTAAAGGGGCCGCTACAACACTCACTGAATACGGTGCTGGCAAAGTTCAAGGACGAAATTTACAGTGACGGTGAGCATATTACGACGTGTTTCGCGGGGCCATTTGGTCAGTTTCTAAATTCCCGTTTGTTGAATGTAGAGGAAACGCCGCCCAAAAAACGAAAAGTCACCGTGCCACACATCACGATTCACCCGGTTGTACGGTCGGAGGGTGACAGCGAGTGTTCGGGGGTCCCCTCGTCAGCATCACAGTCTGCTAAAGGACTAAAGGAACCGATTTTACCGTCGATCGAAATCACCGTGCAGTGCAACAAGCAGCAGCAGCAACAGAGTGCCGCAAGTGACGAGATCAGTGGCCCGAGCACGATCAAACCTTCAACCGATCGAGCGATCGGTGATCCAATCGGTGAGACATCGTCGACCAAGGACTTCGTAGGGGGCCCGAAGGCGGAGGAAGGCAAAAAGTGCGAACACGACACGACGCCGCCGACGCCCTCGGTGCAAATTAAGGAGCAGTCCGGATCGGTGGACAATAGTGATAGCAGCAAACTGGTGCCACAAGGAGAAGCGTCGGTGCCGAGCGTCAAGGAGACACTCGGTACCGATGTAGTAGCCGTCGGCCCTCCGGTTCCATCGGGTGCCACCGCTGCAGACCAGCAGCAGAAGCAGCAAAAACAGCAGCAACACTATTTACGAAACTTGGTCAAAGACATCGAAAGTCATATCGAACTCATATTCGAGTGCTTGGATGATGAGGACGAACACGGTGATGCTGTCGGGCGGGAAACGGAAAAGACGTGCAACCAGCGTGCCGAAGATGACAGCTCCGTCGCCTGCTCGGATCAACAGCTTTTTGCAAAGACTACCAAAACGGCTGCGTCTCCTGCGATCCTCGATCAGCATCCCGGTTCCAACGAAAAGGTTGTCTCATCGGCCGAGAACACCGGTGAACGCGAGCAATCCGGCGCCGGTCAAAGTTGGCTTACGTCCTGCAACGAAGAGCAACCGTACGGAAGTCCGAAAAAGATGAAAAAACTACCTTCGACAGACGAGCCGAAGCTTGCGAAGACGAACGAAGGAGGCGACGCTGATGGCGGCGGTAGCAGTACTGTCGACGAACCATCAGCAGCAGACGGCGGCGGCGGCGGCGATTGTCGTGCGGTGTATGCGTTGCATGAGAAACAACCACAGACTGAAGCAGCAGCTACTGCGATCGAAGGAAACCCGTAGTGACGAAAAGCAAGGCCAAGGGTTCTTTGATACATGGATGATCGCATCAGGCGAGGCGTTGGGTTTTTGGTAACGGGAGTCACAGATTAGTTTCAAAAACGAATTATACAAACACAGTAGCGCAGGGAGGCGACATTTTAACCCACATTTTCTCCTTTTTCTGTCTAATAATATGCTTTTCAGTTGCGACGGCCAACGAAATAATTTCTCTACCACCGTGATTACTTTCGATTATCGTCATTATTAATATTATTATCATTACCATCATCTTAATATAACATTGTTTTTTTTGCGTATGTAGATTATACTTACCATGTAAGGGGCCGCAGAGGGTTGGGGGTTGGGGGAGGGGGGACGGAAGGTTGATCAACATCAATCACATCACTCTTAAGCACGCTCGTAACCCTCTTGTGGAGCTTCTCTCCCGATGTGATATATAAGCAAACGTGTGCAGCGTGTGCGCATTCTTGAATAGGAACATGGCCCTTGGCGCGAATGAGAATAAGAAGTTTGCCTAACCGCACCTTAATGTAACGCCGGTGGATGGATTGTTCCGAATCCGCGGATCCGAGCCGGATGTCGTCCGGGATCTGACCGACAAAAGCAACGATCGATCGATCGAAGCTGCCGATCGTAGAGAGGGAAACTTGAAAGAGACAGAGACGGAGAGAGAAGAAAGGAACCTCACTTTTCTACTTTCCGGAAGTGCCGGAAAATGGGTGATGATTTGGGTTTTGAGCTGGAAAAGAACGGTAAGGATTAGTTGATGACATTGACTGCTTTATCAAACAATCGTTTTCTTTCTCTCTCTCACTCTCTCTCTCTCTTTCTGTCTGATTCCTTTTGTCTCTTCCACTTCCATACATTTGCTATTTGATGAACAATCCTGATGAAGAACATGGAAGCAAAAGCTGTGTCTATTGGTGGTTCTCGATGGGTATAGCTGAAGCAGGATCAAATACAGAGAAGAGATATCGTATTTATTAAACTAGCTAGTCTAAACATTTCCTTATTGTTCTTACTATGCGTACGCGGAACTTATTATTTTTCATTATAAAATTACAAATTCGTCATTGTAAGTCGACGGGACAGTTCTTATCAGCGCGTCTAATTCAATCACCCTAGTATCCGAAAGTAGTTGTTTCACATCGCCGTGACGCCATAAAGTAAAAAAGGTTTGTATTACATGTATATCTGTACGCCACGTATAAGTATATGATAATATTTCTCATCTTCTTGGGATATTACCATGATACCATACTTGCCCTTGGACATTACATAGTTTTGAAACCTAATTCTTGGCATATTCGGATTGAATAAGGTGAAATTTAACGCAATCGACTAATTTTTAAAGCGAATGAAAAAATTATTATAATTTGCTACCAATTTGAAGGTTTTATGGATTCGTCACATAATTTACGCCTTCTACTTTCTGACGACCATTCAATTCAGTTTTCACAAGAAAAAGGTGAGGAAACAAATTTATCTCTTTCGATGATCACGAGACTTTACTGTTTACCCAATATTTGGTACTTCTCATTGTTTGCGCGCGCCCTCTGTGAGTGAGTAGCAAACTGAGATCCCGCGAGCCGCATAGATAAGCTCACGTTGGTCAGTTTCGTGCGCTTTCTTTCGAAATAATGTACAAGGAGTCATCTTGTATTTATTGGCAACGCGAACAATGAAAATTCGCTCCGAAGACTGCTATGTAAAATTATTAAATTAAATTAAATCTACACTTTACTGTCACTTTTGTTTATACACTTCTTCCTCTCTTTTTTCTCTTCTTCTTTCTTTTGTTTTGACACTTCTTCCTCTCAGCTCATTGCGTAAACAGAGCACTCTTCGATCGGCGGAACCGGTGATTTGGGAATTTCTCCGGGAGACGATTTGATTTTTCTACCACAAGATGGCCCTGTTCCGGCCACTTTTGTCGTCGGTGGTCCCACGATGTGCGTTACTGACTGGCGTTAACGGGCGAGCAATACATCGGTCGGGTGTGTTGTGCAAAGTGGAAGACCGCAAAGCAATGCTGGCTTCGTTGCCCAGCAAAGACGAAGGCACCATCGGAGAGCGGTCAATTGATATCGACACGATGATCGGTTACAACGATGCCGATAGGTAACAACAAACTAAACTACACTTGATGCATTAGCACTGACGTGGGGTGTGTCTGACTGAATAGGAAAGTGAATCTGTTTCCCGATGCCAACACGCCGTCCACACTGTTCAACGGAGTGCCATTCAACGATATTCCAATCTGCGCCATACGCGTGTCGCCGAACAATACGATCATCAGCATCACCGATGCCAAAGGAGTGCCACAGTTTATCCGTTCGTGTGGCATCGAAGGGTTCAAAAACACGCGCAAAGGCACCAACATTGCCGCACAGGCCACGGCCATCAGCATCAGCAACAAGGCGCTCGAGCGTGGCTACAAAACGGTTCGCGTTACCGTGCGCGGCCTGGGCCCGGGACGGATGGTAATGCCTTACTTCCGCCTAATATGTGGATTCTGCTGTGACGATACTGATCATGCTTTTACATTTTTCAGTCCGCCATCAAGGGCCTGGAGATGGCAGGTTTGAACATTATCTCGATCACCGACACGACGCCCGTCTCGTGGAATCCGCCGCGCCCTAGAAAACAACGAAAGCTGTAACTGTCCATGGTTGTTGCACGTGTACGGAAAATATAGATCGTTCTTTACGTCCGTTTCATCGGGAAACCTAACTTACGAAGCGACGAATGTTGTGCTTTGGGTTTCATTTTATTAAAACGTACACAGTAACCCTAGGAAACATTTCTTCTAAATTGATTCCTCCCAATGGAAGTAGGAAGATTGCATGTGCGACTCTTCACAAAAACTAGTGTAACTCACACCGGAAACGACAATGAGTCCGAGATTAGTTCGAGCGTGGTTCCATCGGTCTTATACACGGTATAAGACACACCGATAGACACCCCAGAACAAGTTCGATGTCCCGCCAGTGGTTAACGTTTCGGGAAAGTTCGGGTTTTTGCAATCGGATACCCGCTACGTATAAACAGGGAAGGCAACCTAGAGGCAGGGACGTGTATCGCGAGTTTTCGATACCGGAAAATCGTCCTGTTGTGTGTTTTTTTACTCCGGAAGCCTCTCTCTCTATATGCTTTCTCGCCTACTTTTGCTCCCGTTCACTATTCTACAGTACGTTTGGTTGGTTGCGTTGGTATTTATGCGTTGGTTCTTCTCGACTGCTACGATTGAACGGAATGTCGTCGAGGAATTTGGAAGCTCAAAAAATTGCACGTTTTCGCCCGTAACCTGGGGAAACGCGCGTCGTGCTGCTGCGTTCGCAGGGAGCCCCTTGGTTCTGCATGGTTTGTCAGATTCGTTTCTAGATCGACAGCTCGGTTAGGTGACAGCGCGGGAAGACGATACATTAAGAAGACGCTACATTAAGACGATACATTAAGTGGGCGCATAATTGCTGTCTCTTGTGTCATAATTTCGAACTGGGCGTTCGACGAACGACCGGTGGGCAGGGTGCAATTGGCACGGGTGGTAACGAACACTGTTCGGCAGGGGTTCGGGAGGTCGTGTCGTCGTCGTCGTTTGCGTCTCCGTGGGATGGCATCGAGGCGTTATTCGCCATCACAGCCGGCGTCGGGCTGCTGTTCGATGAAGTAGGCGAAACGATTGCCGACATGAAGCAGGTGAAGCGCTTCTTTACCAATCGCACCAACGGACAGTCATCGGTGGGCGACGAGTTGAGGGACGCTTTCCGTTTGCTTTTACTAGTACACGGCGCGACGGTTAGGGTATTTTTGTTGCTTCCAACCGAACAGCTGCGTTTGTGACTCTTCGGCTGCTGGCTGCGATCTTTCTCTTGGCTCCGTTTCGACCGGCGACAGGAAAGTACGCGACGCGTTAGTCCACATTGGAGCACCCCTCCCGGACCACCACCACGGCCGAGACAAACCCGGGGCGAAGGAGCCGGTGGTATCGTCGTTGGTTGGGGTGGTGCCGACTGAGGTTCTGCGACCAGCCATACGTCAGGAGGTGGTGCCCCTTCGGGTGGGACACTTTGCGGATCCAACGCCACCGTGCTGCCCGCGGCCTCCTTATCACATTCCCCTTGACTAGAATCGGTATCCATGGCAAACTGTTCCTCGTCCTCCTCACTGACTGGTTCCGCCGTTCCGCCATCTCTAGGACCCCCCCGGCCGCCTCCTGCTCCAGACCCACCGGCACCAGCACCACCACCACCAGCTCCGGAAGATGAGGGCGGAGAGGATGAAGAGTCTGGGGCGGCCGGTGGTCGGCCACCGGAGTTGTTGCGCTTCTCCTCACCCAGGTTCAAGCTTTCCATGTAGCTGGAGATGCACGATGGCGTGTAGATGACCGCAGATGCGTGCCCGCTCCGGCCCGACGTCAGCGGGGTACCTTCGTCCCACACGTCCCGCACCGGATCATACACCTCGACGATGGTCAGAAAGTCCTGCCCATCGTAGCCTCCGATCGCGTACAGCCGACCGTCGAGCACGGTCAGCGAGAGAGCGCTACGGGCTATCCGCACCGGGGCCACCATCTCCCAGCACTGCTGCTCCGTGTCGTACCGCTCGACCGATGCCAGCTGCCTCGTCCCATCGAACCCACCGACCACGTAAATGTACTGGTGCAAGGCGGCAACACCGGCCCCACTGCGACCGTAGCACATCGGCGGAACCGGTGTCCAGGCGTTATTCTCCGGATGGTAACACTCTACCGACGCGAGCCGCGTTTTGCCGTCGAAGCCACCAAACGCGTACAGTAGCCGATTGACGACGGCCACTCCGACGCCCAGCCGCTTCGCTTGCATCGGTTGCACCAGTGTCCAGCGATCCGTTTCCGGATCGTAACTGGGGGGGAAAAAAGACGACCGTCAATATCGATCGGGTCCTCCCAATTGGGCCGCTTAGGTACTTACTATTCGACCGTGTTGTGATAGTCCGAGCCGGACGAACCACCGACCGCGTAAAGCAGCTCGTCCATCACCACCACACCGACACGGTTCCGTGGCACGGACATCGGTGAACAGGGGCGCCACGTTTCCGTCACCGGATTGTACCGATCGACCCAGTCCGAGTCGTAGGACGAACCGGGAGAATTGTTTCGCCCACCGACCGCATAGAAAGTGCCCTTGAGAAAGGCCGCCCCAAGCCCGGAACGCGGAACCGTCAGCTTCGGCAGCGTCAGCCACACCTTGTCGTCCACATTGTAACCCTCGAGCATGTCCAGCGAGTGCTTGTAGTAGCCGCCGGCGACGAAAATCATGCGCGTCGTGTTGGGTTTGCGCTCCCGAACGGCCGGTCGTTTGTGGAGCGTCAAGTCCTGAAAGATCTTGGCCAGGTACTCGCGGCAACCGGGCGCCTTTCGCAGTACCTCGCAGTTCTTCATCTGCTCTTTCAGGAAGCTGGGCGTGAGCAGCTGACAGCGAACGGCCGAAAGGATGTGCTCCATCCGCGGGTACCGATTCTCCTCGTCGTACTTGACCCACTTCAGCACCGCATCGTACACATCCCGTTCGCCCTGTACATTCAGCTCGTCCTTCCGGATCAGACATATCAGCTGGATCATGGAGAGCTGTAGGAACTCTTCCTCGCGGCAGATCTAAGCAGGAATCGGAGAAGCAGAGGTCTTTACGGGGCACCAAAAACACCGGTGCGGGCACGCGGTTACTTACTTGCGTAAAATTACGTTCGATGAACTGGTTCGCCTTCTGGCGCAGCGTTTCGCAGCCGTGTTGCTCGGCAAAGTTCGCGATACCGATTGCGTTGGTTGGGTCGAGCTGGCGCTCCAGAAACTCACAGCACGCGTCTATCACATTCGGCACCTGGAACATGGTGGCCGCCGGCAGCAACTGGCAAACGGTCAGCTCCGTTACTCGGATGTGGCCGGTGTACATGAAAAACAGAATCCGGGCCATCGCCGTCGGGCAGACGCCCTGCAGCTTCACCCGTGTCATCTCGCACTCTTTCAGGCCGCCCGTAAACATGGCCTTGAAGTAGGGGCTGGCGGCGGACAGGACGACCTTGTGGGCGTCGAACGTTTCCTGTTCCACCTCCAGCACCACGTCCGTCAGCATGTGGTGGGATCGCATCATGAACATCATTTTGAGCACTTCGCGGGGAAAGTTCGATATGAAGAAGGTCATATCGCCGAGATCCTCCTTGGGTGCGATGCCGCCACTGTGCAGACCACTGGACGCGCTGCCATCTGCCCCGGTCAGAGAGCATCCCCCTGGCACACTCTGGCCGGCTGTCATGTGAACACGTTCAACTCCGGCGGCTCCACCGACTAGGTTCGGTCCGCCGCTGCCGAAACAATCGGCATAGCCAGCGGAGGCCGCTTCCATGGCAGACAACGACGTCCGGTTTGCTATCCAATCCGGGGACTGTGAACGAAACAATGAGAAACTATGCGTCAGACGAAACAAATCATTATCTCTCCGTTGCTCGGTCAATCTAGTATGGATTGTGCGGTCGCGGTATTCGGCATTAATCATCAACTGTACACTCACTACTTCGAATAAAATATATTGGGCCATCTTTTTACGCTAGCTTTTACTGAACCCTCAAATGAACCAATGAAAGAACGGCCGACGTAAGAAGATGGAGTTGGCTCTCTGTTTCGAGGGCAGGACCACTCGGCGTTTGGTAGTTGACGGATAAGTGAGTAGTATCATTTTTGGAAAAATAAATATTTCTTCCCCGAAAATTTCATTCCGCCCAAAGTTTAGTTTTGAAAATTCACACAAAGGTTCATTAGAACCGACATGCTTACTTGGATTGACAATGTTGGCAGTTTATTTTTTCTGATCATGACTACGACGAAAATGGAACATTGTCGTTTGGCGAAGATTAAAAAACCACGAAGTACTGTTCAGATTATAATCTTTTTAGAGGAAAATTAAGTAAATGGATAAATCGTTGGTCAGATCCGTAGGATTTATAATGCATTCGCATTGTTTATGAATGTGTTATACACATTACATTTACAGTAATAACATTTTTTATCAATGGCTTTCAACCGTTACCAATTGGCTGAAACCGAAAGCTCAAAGTCGTCACGAGCCTCACCTATGTAGGGTCAAAGGTGAGCACTAATAGCGACATGCGGCAGCGACGGCGGATGGGAGCTAGCAGTTTGAAGCAACTATTTCGCTCACATCTCGCGTTGAGACCGTCGAAGCTGGGGCTATACAGAACCTTCAGGGCTGACATACGCATCTGTGACATGGACTCTGTTCAAAACTTACGAAACCCTCTTAGTCGCATTCGATAGGAAGATGCTCAGATTCGAGATTTGGTCCTGTCCGTGCGAAGACCACACTATCTATCAGTGTATACGTCTCGTCAGGCTTCTATTGGGTCATCATGTCATGAAAATGGTGGACGACGAACCATCCCGCAAGGTCTCCTCAGGGCGTTCAGATGGACCCAGGGAGCGTGGTAGGGTTCACAACGGTATGTAAAGGAACGTAACGAGCTGATGCACGAAGGCGCACGATCGCGATCGATGGAAGGAATCTCTGTGGCAGACCAGGACAACTCGACCGATCTAATTTTTGGCTTCTTCGAGCAGACGAGAGCGCCAATCGACCATGAGGTCAGCCCATGAGTAATCAAACGGAACAGATAAAGGTTGATGTGGAGAGAGTAAAGTGGGGAAAACCAGAGCGGCAATGATGAACATTCCGTTGGCTTAAAGCGTTACCCATGTTCCGACGGTCTGGACCGATGATTCTTCTTTTCATCTGTCATCACGAACGAATGCAAAGACAAGGCTTCGATGCAATTTAAAATTTTGCGTACTTTTTGTTTGGAGAAAGTGCAATTAACGACACCGCATTCAAAAAATGCAAAAAGAAAGAGCCACTAGAGTGGAAGCAAGGTAACAGCTATTTAAACTCAAAAAGTGCCTTCACAATCCAGCCTAGTTTCAATCGTACCCAATATCTGCCCGGCAAATGCAATTGTGTAAACAATGTCTTCGTAGGTTGTCATTTTTTGCATGTGTCTTAACCACGGAAGGTTTTTCGTCTGTGGAAAGGAGTTTTTGTCTTGAGACAGATTGCATTTTTGGGTTAGCATTTTTTTAGTCCACCACATCAACTTTAGGTAATCTTAGAAACCGAGCCGAAGCGAAAAATTGAACGAAGCAATGGATAGGATCAAACTGACTCA
Source organism: Anopheles cruzii (assembly GCF_943734635.1). Classification (NCBI taxonomy): domain Eukaryota; kingdom Metazoa; phylum Arthropoda; class Insecta; order Diptera; family Culicidae; genus Anopheles; species Anopheles cruzii. The sequence goes on from NC_069145.1 coordinate 35,082,630, forward strand.
AATCTTCGAATCTAAGGAATCTAAAAATTGCCTGAGAGTTTACAACAAGCTATTTCTAAACAAATAGTGCCTTGTGTGGATCAATGGAGTCGATAAAGTAGTCAATGGCAACAAAGAGCTTCTAGTGAACCGGTGAACTACTGTTTTGTATTGAACTTTTTTACGTCCCTTCGAAAAGTAGACGGTTGGTTCAAGTAGTACTGCTTTCATCTCTTTTTAGTAACTGTTTCATCCATGTTACTGCTTAATTCGTGTATTCGGCTATGGGCTCTTCGCCAACTTTGATTAGTGTTAGTTCTAAATTCTCAGTTATGTTGTCAATCAGGCTACCTTGCCCGTTGAACCGTTGTTTTTCTTATAATAAATACTTCAGATATTAGAACAACTCATCCACCTTCATTTTAGCCGAGGGCCATCGTCATCGATTTAAGGTTTGTGACGATTCTTCTCGCATTTTGGCGTCCATTCGCATCCCTCCCGGTACCAGAGAGAGCTCGTGTAATCAGCACCAAAGCTCTGCGCTGGGAAACGGGAGTGCTAAACAGGATGTATGGAAAGAGTGGACGTGGTTTCCTTTTTTCGCTCTTATCAGAGCAGCAACTTCTGCCATGGGCGATGGGCGCGTTTGAGCCTCAAAATCGGTACCGGAGCGGAAGGTCACCGCGCGACGAAGAAACGCAGATGGTGGCAACGAACGGCGCAGAGAGCTTAAATCGTGCGTTGTCATCGTGCGATGTGTGTGTCGTGTGACGTACAGTCGCGGGGTCTTTTGTTTGTTTTACCGTAGAATCCCCCTACTTCCGCGCCCGTTGCGCTTTTGACGCACTTCCATGGGGATCCACTATCAGTTTCCATCACGGATTGGTCTACGCCCGGTGCACCGGGGAGTTTCACTGGGACACTTTTGTGATCGTTTTGTTGCTCGCGAAAGCATCGCACAGGAACTGAAACTGTCACTTTCAATGCAAGCCAATACGTTAATCAGCTAATGTCGGGTTATTGTTGCTAATACTGGAAAATACGCTGCACGGCTGGTATGTTCCCTCACTTAGAACACAACAAGGATCGTGCTTTCAACTTCACATACATTCGTTGACTTTTCGTTTGCGAAACGGAGCTACAGATAATGTTTTCCGTGGATGGCGTTCGATTTTTTGTTTCTTTTCAGTCACAAAAACAGTACGCACGACGAGATAGTATGCTCGATGTGAGAGTCGCGCAAACGTAATCAAACACTGCTCCTTCCTCAAGTCCTTGAGCCGCGGCCTTGAACTGGGCGCGGGAACGAAGCGTGGATCAAGCGCAGTTCCTCACGGTCACAGCTCTGCCACGTTCATTGGCTCCACTTTCTAATCAACGGATCCATCGATCGATCGATCGATCGACGTTGATTCTCCTATTCTCTTTCTCTGTTTCTCTATTTCTCTCTCTCTCTCTCTCTCTCTCTCTCTGTCTCTCTGTCTCTCTGTCTCTCTCTCTCTCTCTCTCTTTCCTTTACGATTTCTGGCCATGTGTCTTTTATTGCCACGTGTTTTAATCGCTTATCGCTGCACAACGTTACCTTGTAACAATTCTTAACACAGTTCATCATTGCTGCTGTTAGGAACGGCATTCGTCTCCACACCCCGGCCATAGTCACTAGTTTCGCTCATTTTTGTTTGTGCTATCGCCACCGTCTCATCAACACCCCGGCGATAACCCGATAACTATCGAGATAGGGCGTTTCGGTGAACAAATCGGTTTGCGTCGCGATTCACCAGTCTGTGTTTTGCTCCTGAGCGAGATGCTACGTGCAATCGAAGAATGAGCGTGTTTCCGCGAAATGATTCAATTTTTTACACCCTATCAGCGCCCATAACAACACACTCGACGCCCGAACCATTGGGCGAACTGACAGAAAGTGCCTTACTTGAGGCGGACGCTACAGGACGCAATCGGACGTTTCGTCTGCCTCTAGTTTTGCATAATGACCTCACAGTTGATATTATGTTTTTTTTTTCATTAGTTGAACAAAATGCCACGGCTTTCGAGTCACGAATTCCTGCCTTAGTGTCCTGCTAAGATCCTGCGGTGTTAGAAATATTAGGTTGGCTAAAAAGAAATCGAATTTTTTGCGTGAATTTCAAAACTTGATTAAAGATGCTTTCAATTATCCGATTTGCGTCAAATATGCACTATTTTTTGGAAATTTGATTGCCTTTTTAAAAAAAACCTTCAGATTGCCTCTCTTGTAGAAGGCTTAGTCTTTATTGGCGAAAAACTTGAGCATTCCGTTTTCACAAACCCTTTTTTGATCTCAGTTTTTTATCACTCAGGAAATTTTGTAATGCGCGGAAAAGGTGTCAATCGCTTGGTGAAAAGTCCGGACTATGCGGTGGATACATCAAAATGTCTCAACCAAGCTCCCGGACACTTACTAAAGACGTGCGTAACATTTCGTTGTCCTGATGGAACACAACACCTCTTCCGTTGGCCGATTCTGGCCATTTCTGGCCAATCGCTAGCTTCAAACGGTGCAGTTATTGACAGTAAAGATTTGAATTTAGTGTTTGACCACACGGCAGCAACTCATAATAAACGGTTCCTTTCTAGTAACAGCATATACCCAGTAGACCTTACTGGCCGTAAGTCCTGGTTTGGCCACTGGTTAAGCTGCTTCACCACGCTTAGACCAGGATCATTTTCATACAGTATTGTCGTATTTATCCCATTCCTCATCCCCAGTACCCATCTGTTTAAGAAATGGTTCGATTTCATTCCGTTTTGCCAAAACTTCGCAGATGGCAATTTGATCTATCACTTTTTTGTGTTGATTGGTGTGACACCGAAACATCGAGCTTCTTTGTGAATCCAGCTTTGTGCAAATGACTTAAACCTATTTGATAGTTAATTTTCAGCTCCTGACCGATGCTCTGACTACTCCGCTCCTGATCGATGCATGCCGATCAACTTTGATCATTTCTGTGATTTGGTCGAAATTTTCGATAACGGGTCTGCCTGGGCGAGGTGCATCTTTAACATCAATAAAAACCGAAACGGGTCAACGAAACCAAAATTACACATTACTAGCTTTTAAAGTATCGGCACCATAATCACCATGCACAATTTCAGCAGCCTTGCTTGAATTTTCACCTTTTTCGAAGAATAACTGTAAAATGTACTGAATTTTCTCTTAGTTGACCTCCATTGTTAACACCCTGTTAACAACTCACAAACGAATGGAACAAACAAAAAACAATGAAAGCATTTAAGTGTATCAGCCTTTCAAACGAGCCTGGACTTGAAACTGTACGATCGATACTTCACGAGATATCGATCACTAAAGGCATCCATCGTGAAAAACATGGATTTCTTTTTAGCCAACCCAACATTATACGTTCTGCCACGGGTTAACTGCGACTTCTTGAATCGACAAATTTCAGTGAGTGTCACCATTTGTTTCAACAGGAGCGATAGTGTGACCTTTTAACCAGTACGACAGCCTATCACCTACAGCTGCTCCAATGCTGTTGATGTGACATTTCACTGTATAATTTTGAGTTCTACATTCATTCATGTTCTTCATTTACAAACAGACGCATGCAGCGTATGCCCATCGAAGCACCAGCACCAGTAGATGCAGATGAGGATCATTTCCCACACGTGCTACGCCAAAAAACACCACAAACGGTCAGTTATCTGAACCCACTCACCGGCCAGACAGATTGCGCAGAAACGATCACCGGGCGACTTGCGGTCGGATCTGGCCAGCGTTCGCAGCACATTCGGAGGCACACCTGCACCTTTTGCCGGTAGTAGAAATCAGTCGAGGCACATCCGGGGAAAGGATTGTTTGGCAAATGCTTTGTGGGCAAAATCAACCTGTTTGGCGTGAATTGGTTGATTGCCTCGCACGGTCCGCACCGTTTGCTGTGAAGTTTCGCATTACACTGGAACCTCAATCTGACCCCTCCACCGTTACATTGCGCTATCTACGGAGCGCGGCAGTGCTGCGGCGCGAGAAGTTTATCAGCCCCACAGTTCTGCAATGAACGAACTTTGCTTATCACGGCCGCTCGGGCACGCAGCGTGCGATAATGTTAGATAAAAAGGCGATAAAAAATGATAGCATCATCATTAGATTTAGGTTTTAAGTACCTTCTCATGGTGGTGATAGATCGCCCCGCCGACCAGATGTCATTTCTGTAGATCACTCCAATTAGTTTGGAGCAGAAAACGAAGGGGAGGCTTTCAACGGCAATTATGCACTGTTTGGAGTGTTTTGAAAATAAGATTCATTCCTAGGTTCCTAGCACTTCGGGATATCGTTGACGACGATTAGGTTACCGATTATTACTAGAAATTTTTTTTCTGGTGCGGTTAGGAAGACTGCAATAACAAATACTGAAAAGCTTCAATAAGCAGCGCAACAGCATGTCTAAAGTGGTCTCAAACCGACGTTCTTATCTGTGAATTGTCATACGTAAAGGCATACATTGTACTGAGAATTAACATTCACTTTCGAGCTTCTACTTCCTTCATTTACGACACTTTTTTAGTTGAGTACCGAGTGTACTGAGCGTTTTTGTGTTTGTAGTTATGTTTTCGCATGTGTGCCTTATCCTCCCAATTGGTGCAAGTCATGCTGAATCGAGCTTCTTGGTCAACAAGCGAGCGACGGCCAATCGCAACAACAGACCAACAGCTCCACTCCATCGTACATTTATCCGACGCGGCACACACGCTTAACACGAGGATCTTCAGTCCGTCCATCAGGAAGTGTCGAACATTAACAATGTGTGAAGTAATGATTGTCGTTATATTATTATATCAGGTTACTTTTAGATTTAATGCAAATATATCAAGCCTAACTATTATGTATCAAAGAGTTCAGTAACAGAACATGAAAACAGAACATCGGAAGGAATACAAGTTCAATTTTTCTATCTTTTACTGTTCCTCAACAACAAAATGGATATAAGATTTGGTTTCAAATGTATACTATCTAAGTTTGTTTAGTACAAAACCATAATCACACAGATATTCTACGAAGAGTTTGTGTTGTGTTGTCATGTGGAGTAGAGTAAAGGCAAGAAAGCCAGAAAAAGGATAAAACTTGTACGATCGCGCTAGGAACACTGCTGGTGGTATGGCGTAATAATTTGCCGGTCATCTTGGATCCTAAAAATAGGCCACTGTAGTACCAAGTGCGACCAAGTCACTCGAGCCAGACGGTAGGTTATTTTTTTCACAAAAATGTGTAAACATTTCACAGTGAGCATGAATCACAGCAACAAAGTAAAAGTAAGATTTGCTTGTAACAACAAAGTAGCAGTTTATAATGTGGAAGCATTTACGTAGAGAACAACGACAAGATCGACGGCGATCCATGAAATGGAACAACGTTTCGCTACCATACATAACGTTTGGCAAAAAAGACAGTTACATTTCTGTCAAGCTGTCAATTTATACTGAAATAAAATGAAATGCCTTATGCTTGAGTATTGAACAATTATGTTTGAACTACAAAGGGAAAAAATAAAGTCGAATTTAGTTCAAATGATCAAATATCTCAAGTGTACAGGGAGCCTCCTCATCATGATCCATACTATTTAAATGTTAAACAACTCCGCCATTTTTCAGTCGATTTTAACAACTGTACAAGATTTTTTTAGGGTATAGCATGCCGTTTATTGACAACTCACTCAAAATATCAGGTTGGCTAAAAAGTAATCCATTATTTTTTCGGTAGATGCCTTTAGTGATCGATATCTTGTGAAGTATCGATCGTACAGTTTCAAGTCTAGGCTCGTTTTAAAGCAGATACTTTACACTTTAAACAATTCTTTCATTGTTCTTTGTTTGTTCTATTCGTTTGTGAGTTACATGGTGTTAACAATGGAGGTTAACGCGGAGAAAATTCAGTACATTTTACATTTTTTGTCCGATAAAGGCGAAAACTCAAGCTAGGCCACTGAAATTTTGAATGGTGTTCATGGTGCCGATACTCTAACAGCTAGCTGGGTGAAATTTTGGTTTCGTTCACACGTTTAAGTTATTTTTGATGTTAAAGCCTAGGCAGACACGTCATCGAAAATGTCGATAAAATCACAGAAATACCCTAAGTTGATCGGCATGTTAGTAATCAGAGCATCGGCCAGGAGCTAAAGATCAATCATCGAATAGCTTAAAGCCATTTGCGTAAAGCTGGATTCACAAAGAAGCTCGATGTTTGGGCGCCACCCTATTTACATAAAAAAACATGATGGCCATCGGCACAGTTTTGGCCCAACGGAATGAAATCGAACCATTTCTTAAGCGGATGGGTACTGGGGATGAAAAATGGGTCCTTTTACGACAATATTGTGTGAAATCGGTCTTGGTCTAAGCGTGGTGAAGCAGCTTCACCTGTGGCCAAACCAGAAATAACGGCTAGGAAAGTTCTAATGGGTATATGGTGGGACTTGAAAGGAATCGTTTATTATGAGTTGCTTCCGTTTAGCCAAACACTAAATTCAGATCTCTACTGTCAATTACTGCACCATTCGAAGATAGCAATTGACCAGAAACGACCAGAATCGGTCATCGGAAGAGGTTTTGTGTTCCACCAGGACAACGAAATGTTACGGTCGTCTTTAGTGACTCGCCAGAAAGTCCGGGAGTTTGTTTGGGATGTTTTAATGCATCCACCGTATAGTTCGGACTTTGCACTAAGCGATTGACACCTTTTTCGCGCATTAAAAAATTTCCTGAGTGATGAAAAACTGAGATCAAAAAAGGATTGTAAAAATGAATCGCTCTAGTTTTTCACCAATAACGACTAAGTCTTTTATAAAAGAGGCATGATAAGCCTATCTTTGAAAAGACAACAAATTTTCCAACAAAACGGTACATATTTGACGTAAATCGGACCATCGGAAGTATCTTTAATAATGTTTTGAATCTCACCCAAAAATAATGGATTACTTTTTAGCCAGCCTTATATAATATCGACAAAATGACCGCTTCCATTAGACACACAAAAAGCGGCCCTTTTCCAGGCATTTTTCATTGTTTTTGACAACAATTTCCGCTGTGATGTTAGCTTTCAGTTCTTCGATGATCTTCGGTTGACTGGCATACACCTTACTCTTCAGATAACCCCACAGAAAGAAGTCAGAAGAAATTCGGCAACAATAAGCACGTACAGTTTTCACAGTGTTCACAGTTGATCGATTATTTTCAATGTATAGCGCTACAATTTCAGTCCCGCGTTTTTTTACGTTCAACGTAGGCAGTAGTTCGACATTGGAAATCATAGGTCGCTATTATACCTGTGCCTACTATTTTTCACTATGCTTTTTGTAATCTTTTTAAAAACAAAAAAATTGTTTAGTGTACACATCGTTCCTCCGGTCGGTGTGTTGAAGCGTGTAACCACAAATGTTTCAAATCACATGGACAGATTGATAAACACAATAAAAAGAATGTCCGACAACAACAGCTGAGCGAAAGACTAAAATCCAGGCTGAGATGCACACCACCAAAAGGACTTATCCGCGAACAGACCGCACACACCGGCAAAACTTTGGTATCGGAACCGTTCGCTCAATCGGTTTAGCCGAGGACCGTCAACAGCAACGTAGGCGCGCGTATGCGATGGGGATGCGTAAATGGTGGTGGCGGCTGATTTTGTGGGCAGTTTTGCTGAATCACGCTGATCGATCGCGCACTCAACGGCGTAAGCGAACGGCGGCCACACCGCAACTCAGGTTAACAGTCGCACCCCGCTGCTAGAAAAGACAGCTGAGTGGAATTTCAGTCAGATGCAAAGTTAAGGTCCTTTGCTCAGATGATCTTTATTTGACAGTGCACGTGCACGATCAGTGATAATAATCAGTCATCCAAATGGAAAGTGCGCGATATAATTATAAGAAAGTTTGCCTTTCACATCCGCGTCATTAGCAGTTTGAGTAATCAAACTGTTCATTTTTCGTGCCCCCTTCTACCGAAGATAAGATAACGTAGTAGGCAGAGAACTAAGTATCGAATGCTTGATGTTTTTAGGATGCCAGTGGACGGACACAGCCGCCACAACTTTAGCTTTTCCACTCGAACGCTCGGAAAATTGCTTTTAAACTTTACTTTTACTAAAAAAAAGGGATGAATGCTTCGATCGTAAGGGTTCCCTTCGATAGTATCATCTTGTGGCGCCCGTGATCTACACGTGATCAGGACCTGCACGTGATCACGATAACGGCCGGACTGTGCGTTCGTGTGAATCCCGGAACATCCCCTCGGACAGCAGGAAACCACAGCGATACTTTTCTGCCACCTATTCGCAAGAACGATAACCGAAATTTTAACTGTGTACACCATTGCAGCAGAGCAACCGCTTTTCGCGCCACACGACTACATTTAAAGAGCTAATCGTGCTGATTCATTGCTTAGCTACGTAAACTAGAGATGAAGTTCCGAGCTGGGCGATTAATAACAGCGGCGCACTCTGCAGGGCGAAGCACATTTTCCGTGTAACAATCTTTCGGCTATCTACGGGCGCTCCTAGTATACGTTGTCATATTTAACCGGATGGTCTTTCCCGTTCACAATCGCATTCCACAGCACGAGTGACGCTCCGTCTTTTCTTGCACGACGGCGTTTGTTTACAATAACAGGTGGGAAGTTTGTGTGGACAATGAACGAAAGACAAGCCGTTGTTGGATGACGTTGCAAGAAACGGAATTGAACTACTTTATTTTCATCATTTACATAACCCAAGAGTTGTTCGCTTCTCAGAGAAAGCATTGTGTGTGTTACAAACGGCAGTGACTTTTTGTGGTCTGCAGAGAGCGAACGAACGTATGTTCTCTAATACCTTCGCACAGCAACAGCGACGACCCCGCGCAATCGACTGTTTCGTCCGCCCGCGGGTTGTTGGGTTTACTTACGGAGCAAGCTTGTGTATCGGTCGTGCGAACAATTACGCACCGCGTGTGCCCGCCTTGAAGTTGAGGAGCAAAAAAACTATGCTCACGCACACACCACTAGCAGGTTTTCCGCCAAGCCCGGAGAGATGATGTGCACTCTGCTTAGTCGGATGTGCTTGACTATAGATTGCCTGTCCGTGCCGTGCTTACTGGCAATCGCGCACACTTGGCAGCTGATTCAAAGTGCAATATCACCATCAATTCCGCAATCGATTCTGGTCACTTTTGCTTTTGCCACCATCTCACTTCCTCTTTTTCCAGCCTGCTACCATCGACATCACGTACACTAACTTTCACGCACGTTGTTGCACAAATGACACAAACACGTTACACCCTAGCACTAGCCGCGGGACACACCAACCCGCGCTGGGAACAGTGCTACAACTTACACGAACTTTTGCCACAATAGACAGGCGAAAAACTTATTTACAACATCTACCAGGAACGAAAACTCCAAACTGATTCTCGAGCTCGTCGCGCAACTGACAGCGGATAGTGCGAGCGAGACAACAAGACGAAGAAACGTCAAGAAAATTGTAACGGCAAGTAACGGGAAGTAACGGTACAATTCCTGCGTACGATACAATTAAATAGTTTTCAATAAGTACTGAAATTACTGTTGCATTGAAATTTATTTCTTTATTTACTTTCCTGCGTCAAAAGCGTTCCGAAAAGATGCAGATCACAAATTTAATTTGGAAAAATAGAGAATTTATAGCAAACGGGATTTTTGACACTGTCAACAAAGCGCACTTTGACATTATGGCGAAAATCATTCGCGCTTTTGGCAACGGCTTTCACAACCAATGGCAGCAACTCTTCGACCATCGGCATCCGCTTCAGCGCCGCGCAAAAATGACCGTAACGTTCCGAAAAAGTGTCGTAAATATAACGCGGAGAGCGTCTTACTGTCTGTTTCCCAGGTGTTTCTGGTGTTGCAAGTACTCGCCCTTTTTGTTCCTCATCGGTACACCGGCCGCGACCGAGTGTTTTAAAAGTTTCCTAGAGGTACGTAGTTCCGCCACCTATTCGTTCGATTCGTTGCTAACTAGGATGGCTTACCCTTGCAGGGCGAACTCTTTCTTGTATGTGCAGTGTGTTTGCCGAGTCCAAGCAAGCTCGGCGACCCTACGAAGCAAATTTTTCCACAACGGAGCCTTCTGAGGAATGAAGAATTCGTTGCTCTCTTCGAAGGGTTCGAATTTGAAGACCCCTACTTCCACCCGTATGCTGCTTTAGATGTGCTCATCCTCACCGAGGAAACCAGGATCAACGCAAGCCACCGCCCGTTCATCCGTAAGCCTCTTCCCAAGCAGGCGAAACTACAAAAGTTACTCAATGCGGTTCCGCCGGTCCACCGTATGACGTTCTGCGAGTACCCTAACCCGGTGCAGTTGTCAACATATCTTGCACGGAAGTATGACGAAATTGCCGAGTGGTACAGTCGTCAAGACAATTTGTCTTTTCTGCACGATAATTTCGATGTAATGACCGAACGTACCCCAATGCACGAAAGGCGTTCAGCAGGATCGCAGTCACGTGCCACAAATGCCAGACAGTTGAGCGGTTTAGCCGCCGAGGAAGAACCTCGATTCGCAGAAGATTCTCTTGTGGCACGTCAATCTGACCGCAGTGCTTCAGAATCAAACTCAGATGCAATAAGTTCTCAATCGATCGAGTTGGCGAGTCAAGAGATTCAGAATCCAAGTAAGGAATCGATAAACATAAGCTCTCAATCCCTCGATGTGAGAAGGGAGTTGCTGCCCATACCCGACTTTTCCGAGAGCCTGGAGCTTGCGAACCAAGATTCGCCAGAACCTGGTCCCAGTGGATTGCAACAACAGCACCAGCAGCAACGTGGAAACGACATTGAACCGATAGCTTTCGATAGCAGCAGTAGTTCAGACCTATCTACGATTACTACTCTGGGAGTAGGCACTAGAAGAAGCGCATCTCGGAATCGATCACCGCAACCGCAGCAGCAGTCTACAGGCGCCAAACGCCGCCGTGTTCTACGTAAGTAAAAAACTACACAACTTCCATTCGAATGTTCCGCTAAATGTTTTCGTCTGTCTACACTATAGCTATGAACCCGTCACCAAACGATGTTACGGAGTTGACAAGAGGAAATCACAGAATGCCTCGGTTGCCAGGAGGATAACTTACTGTCGGGTCGGCTGATTCAATTTTACTTTTAGCTATAGATAGCAAAAATAATAATTTAAAAGAACTGTTCATAATTGGTGAGAATTGAATTTTGAGCAAGACTTCGAGGAAATCGTTCAAAGCCACGAGAATACCAACCAATACTGATACACCACACCACGGGAAAAATAACCGGTTAGACCAGCTGAAATTAACGACACGAGTGAAACGATTCCTTTGTAAAATTTTAATAAAGCACGCAAAATTATAAATTAAAATAAAACAACAAAAACTTCATTTAAATGTCTTTTTGGTGGTACATGTAACTCTCTGTTCTCAACCGATTTCTCGACTACTTCCACGCCTGCTTGACAATTTTCTTTGACGCAAGCTGCTTTACGACACACGACGTGCTGGTCAACACGATCAGTACAATTGTGATGAGAAAGTAGTCAAAGTCTTCCTTCAGCAGATCGAACGTTTTCGAGGGGGAGACACGCGTCACAAACAAATCGAGCCCGTGCACCAACACCAGACACGTGCTCTCCAGCCCGGATGGTGCCGTGTGCATCCCGCGAATATTGGCCACCGTCTGGTTGTAGTTGATCAATATTTCGTGGGGCAGAGGCAACTCTGGCATGTACGGTATAATGCCTTCCTCGCGCGCTTTCTCGGGTGAAGTGACCGGCCGGCGGGGGTCGAGCAGTGCCCAGGACATCTCGGCAACGGCGCCCGTCGATAGACCGATCAGAATATGTTTGCTAGTAATGCCTTTTTCGGTGATCGTTTCCTTTAACGAGGCGACGGCCATGGGCAGAATGTACGATTGGCGCTCCACCATCGGGAGAGGCGGTGCGTCGAGTGAGCTCCAAACGGTGCTATTGGTTTGCGTTTTACCCTCATACAACTCGATTGATGCTGAGGGTAAGAAACAGGAAAACAAAGGCTCAGAAAAACGACGAAAGAAATACGAAACGCTGACGCTTTCGGGAATAGGTATCACTCTATAACGGATTAACGGATTGACGTGGGATACTTACTGATTTCCGTACGACGAGCTTTTTCATTGTAATAGGAGTATACGAGCCAGTTCTCCGAATGCACCATGTGCAGTGGAGGTCGGACGCGCTTGTGCGACATCGAGAACACAATCGAACCCGATACCACATCCACCAAATGCACGTTCATGATGACTGATAAAACAAAGAAAACGACATTAATGAAGGTTTCGTATCAACGGAATAGGCATGACCTACATCTGTGAATACTGTCCAATCCGTGGGTAGCGACCGCCACTAAGTTGGGATTGATGTACTTGTACAACACCGACCGGTCGGCCATGACGCGCCCTTGCGAGTGAACGTGCTCGATAGGACTCTTGCCTTCGCAGGCAACAATCTGTTGGCGCTTACTGCCACCGCTTAGATCGATCTGCCACGAAGGAGTGGTGATCAATTCCCCTTTCGCCGATCCTGGTGCCTCCCTGTACTGCACAAGAAAGCCGCCCATTTGTGCCGTTTTGTGGTTGGCTGTGAACAGGTGGAAATTGTCGGCTTGCGGGGCCAGCGATTCTGGGACCACGTGAGCTTGGTTGTTGTAGTCAAGGAGCAGTAGCCCCTTCAAAAAGTCCGGTCCGGTTTCGTGCAGCAAGGCTACCTGTTGGACACGGTACGGTAGCTCGATGACACCTCCGCCGGATATTGGCTGTCCCGTGATTGGGTTGAAGATATAGAGCAACCCGTTCTGCGAGACGGTACGATCGCGCCCCAGCACCACACACTGCGCAGGGAGAGGATAAAAGCGGGACGTACGCTGGACTAGCAGTTTCATCGGTTGACCATTGGCGAACCCGGCGAACGTGGGCAGGTAACGGATCCAGTGGTGTTTGCCGGACACGTTATCGATACCGAACACCTTTCCGCTGGCCGTCACAACGATTAGCATTTTGTGCAGACCGAAGTCGTCCCGCACGAGGCCGGCCCGTTGCGCTTTGGAGGGGGCTGGACCGATGCCGAGAATTTGCAGGAACACGTTTTTGACGTGCAGCGCCTGTGAGGCGATGCGGCGCTGGAGAGCGCCGAAAACGTCCCCTAATGACGAAGGAAAAGAACATGGTTTAATGGTCTGTTGGGGAAGTATTTTACGTGCTTGGGAATAAAACACGACGAGGCGCACACAGAACACAATGAACTAAGTAACCGTTGCAGAGATTTTTTTCACTTTCATCAGCCAATAAAGCCGTAATAAGCGGATAAAAAGCAAACCAACTGAAAAGATTAAAGCGAGCATCTGGACTACGATTCTACGGTCAACGGAAAGCTACTTAACACACGATCAAACCAATGGTCCTCATTTTGGTGAGGCCCCAGTATCCAGACTTGGCGAAACACTCACATTCTAAACCATTTTCTTCAGCTTCGCTCAGCATCGCGCGTGGTTCGTGGCGAAGGAAATAGAGTAAAAAGTATAGGTCTACCCGTTACCAATATGACCCCCAACGGACTGGCGGTCGTCGAAGGGATACTTACCGTTTTTGTTATTGAGTTCCTCCTCGATTGCTCCTTCCGCATCGGAAAGGGTAAGATCGAGAAAGTCTGCCGTTGACACCTCCGCCAGTGCTTCCTCCCGAACCCACTTGATCTTGCCCTGTTGGATGAGCACAATTGCGCCATCTTCAGCTGACAGCAATATACGGCACACAAGACCGACGGCGGAACGTGATGAAGCACCTCCCGGTGTTGACTGCTTACACCGGACACCAATCAACTCCGGATCGCCCAGGGTTTCGCTATAGTCGACGCTAAGTTCGATCGCATCGAACCGTACGAAGTCACGCAAGCGGTGCGCGTTTATGATAAGCCTGCCATTGACCCGATCGACCGTACCTTGCAGTAGAATCGGTTCTTCGCCATGCACCGTTCGATCCACCAGGGCCGCATCCTTTGGTCCGAACACCAGTTTCTGATCCGAACGAAGAGAGTAGTAACGGCCGTTCTGTATTACGGCCGCTTCTCCGCGGACCGGCCTTGGACGGCCGACGGCTTCGGAACCAAGGGGCTTCGACAGAATACTGCTACTACTGTCCGAGACTAGGTCGAGTGCGAGTAACTGTTCTTTGGATGCACAAACAAAGAATGTTCCGGCGAGCGTGCAACGTTCCTTTGCAGTCCAACTAGCAGCGATGCGGCTGGTCATAGCACGGGCCTGTTGCCCTGACACCGCTTGATAGGGCGTCACCTCGAGATGAGACCCCCAAACGGGAACTACGTGGTACAGCAATCCGTCGTGCTCGAACCAAACAGCATCTAATGCGGCCTCTTCGGCTACCGCAGGCAATAGTGACCATTCCCACTCAAGGGTTCCACTATTGGAGTTCCAGCCACGTACCAGTGCCGGGAGGCTTCCGGTAACCGTTATTACATCGTGCCCGAGGCTACCGCGACTTAATCGGGCACCGGTGGCCGACGGGTTAGTGACTTGCAACAGTTTCACCTCGCCCCGGGTACCACTTTCCAGAATTTGACGCCAAAGGATTTCACCCGTTTTGGCACTCAGCGCAGCGAGCACGTTGCTCTCCGTGGCCACGATTATTCGATCAACGGAAGTGGTATCGAAGGCACCGTGAACAATCTTGCCAACATATTGCTGTCGCCTGGAAAATACAAATTCGGCTGCATTAAGAAACGGGTACAGGATAATGGAATTCTCTAGATAGGGTAATTACCAATCGAATTTTCCAATCTGATCTTCGAACAAACCCGCACAGCTCACTACGAGCGCGAACCAAACAAACCATCGAAAGCACCCGTTTATCCCGGGGTGCTTCATATCGAGCTATCACCACCGTTTTCTCTGGCCACAGCCGAATCGTTGTGCAAAGCAAGACGCGTTTCGTTAATAGAATAATAACCCGTTTTCCGAATACAGAGCTGAGCCGGAATGAAGAGCCAGATTTTTTCCATCGGCTGATTCGTTCTTCTCACGCACCGATAGCTTTGACAGCAGCAAATGTCAAAATTGAGCTGTCGTTCTGACGTCTGTCAGTTTCCGAAAATTCATTTACCCAGTCCGTTACTACAAATATTAAAATATTATTATTATACAAAAATTATTAAGCCAAAGAGGATATAAATTTTTTCACAAATTTTAATTTATTCAGAGTTAGATACACTTAAAAGTTACAGTTAATAGATCCCTACAGCACCATCAGCCGGGGAGCAATGTTCATTGCCATTAGTTCCTGGAATAGTAGCTTCGCTGCGTACGGTAGCTTTACCTGGGATATCTGTAAAACAGAAAATTGCCGTCAAAAATCGGATCAACATCACCACGGTAATGCTGTACACCACACATACCTGTGTTTTGTTTTTGCAGCCTTTACACTCGAAGGTGTTGTTGCGCAGGTTGGCGATTGCTATCAAACCGCAAAAGTTGCACACGTGAATCCGGTAAGGATCGGACACCTCGAACAAGCGTTCGCGTAGGAACTGTGCCGCTCCGTGCGAGATTTGACAATCACGCTCCATCTCACCGAAACGCAAGCCTCCATCTCGCGCACGTCCTTCCATTGGCTGGCGCACGAGAATCTGGACGGGTCCTCGAGCCCGGGAGTGAATCTTATCGTCCACCATGTGCTTCAAGCGTTGGTAGTAGGTCGGGCCCAGAAATACTTGTGCGTTAATCTTTCGGCCCGTGTGCCCGTTGTACATGACCTCGTTGCCTCGCAGGTGGTAGCCGTACTCCTGTAGGAAGGTGGAAATCTTTTGCACGTTCACCGCGTCGTTGAATGGCGTTGCGTCACCGATTTCGCCCTTGTTCGATCCCAACTTTCCCTGGATGCACTCGATCAGATGGCCAATGGTCATACGCGACGGAATAGCGTGCGGGTTAATGATGATATCGGGCGTGATGCCTTCGCACGTGAACGGCATATCCTCCTGTCGGTACTGGATCCCACACGTACCCTTCTGTCCGTGGCGCGACGCAAACTTATCACCAATCTGAGGTATGCGCACCGAGCGAACGCGAATCTTGCAAAACTTGTAACCCTCACTGTTCAGCGTCAACATCACCTGATCGACAATGCCGGTCTCGGAGTTGCGCAAGAAAGTTGACCCATCCCGTTTCGTGTACCGCTTGGTTGTACCGTCCAGATCGTCGTCCGTTTCGGGCAGCGTAATCGTCTTTCCAATGACCACGTCGTCTCCCGATACTCGCAGCCCTGGCGCTATGATCCCGTCCTCGTCCAGTTTATCGTACAGTGCGTTTCGCATACCCTGGCAAGTCTGACGGTTCGGTTTCTCAAACTGCTCCTCCTGATCGCCGATCCGTTTGCTTTCCGAGTCCTTGTACGAACGGTAGAACACCGACCGGAAGAAGCCCCTCTCGACGGCGGACGCGTTCAGAATGACACTGTCTTCCTGATTGTAGCCGGTATAGCAGAGGATAGCAACGATTGAGTTGATACCCGCCGGTAGCTCTCGGAATCGAAGATACTCCATGGACCGCGTCGTCACGAGCGGTTTCATCGGATAGTACAGCACGTGCGCCAGTGTGTCCATGCGCACGTGGAAGTTTGTTATGTAAACGCCCATCGCTTGCTTGCCCATGGCACTCTGGTAGGTGTTACGTGGGCTCTGGTTGTGATCCGGGAACGGAATGATCGAGGCACACACACCCAGAATCATGGCCGGGTGAATTTCGCAGTGCGTGTAGGTCGTACAGTAGGCGTACTCCTTGTCCTGCTTCAGGTCGTACGGGGTCATCGCGATCATGACCGTTTCCTCTTCGAGTGTGTCGATATACTCAACGACACCGGACGCCACCAGTACCTGCCAGCCGTAGTTGTTGTAGTCGCGGTCTTTTAGCATATCAATGTGGTGCTTTCGCAGCAACAAGCTGCCGTTTTCGACGATCAGCAACGGACGACAAATACGCCCGGCGTCGGTGTAGATACGAATCTCACGATCACGAATATCCCGAATCATGGACACCTCCGACACGATGATGTCCATTTGACGGCGTAGTTTGCGCAGCGTAGCCATCAGCTGCTCGGGATCACGATGAATGCCGACCCAACAGCCGTTGACAAAAATCTTCGTCGCATCTGCAATCGCAGACGGGGCTATCTCTTCCAGGTTCTCCATGGACCACTCCTCGAGAAACTCAAGGATTGGGGAAGGCTGCGAACCGACGGAAATGTATGCCATCAGGGCCAGATTCTTTACCAGTCCGACGGCAGCACCTTCGGGCGTTTCGGCGGGACAGATCATGCCCCACAGTGTGTTGTGTAGCTGGCGCGGCTTTGCCAGCTTACCGTCACGACCGATCGGGGAATTGACACGCCGCAAATGGCTGAGTGTCGAAGCAAACGTTAGACGGTTCAACACTTGCGACACTCCGGCCCTGGCTTGATGGGCCTTCTTCTGATCACCCCAGTTGCCGGTAGCGAGCGAATAGCGCAAACCGTCCGTGATGATTTTCGTCTTGATTGCCAGCTCCAGATTAAAGTCCTTTCCGCGATCGATGAACTTCTGTGCATACATGCGTACCTCTTTCATCAGGTTCTTGAACAGACCGCGGAACAGAAAGGCCAACAGTGGACCAGCCAGGTCCAATCGCTTGTTTCCGTAGTGATCACGATCGTCCAGCTCGCGGCGTCCCAGGGCCGCAAGCAGCAACCGGTGCACCATATAGCCGAGGAAGTATGCTTTCTTCGTCTCGCAAAAGTCCGACACGCCAACGTGGGGCAGCATTTCTTTTTGTAAAATTTCCTTCGCGTACTTGATACGCTTGTCCTTCGTGACACCCGGGCGCGCTCCTCGGGCTCCGATAAAGTTGAGCGCCACATTTTGCTCCTGCACCACAAACGCTTCATCGAGCGATGGTTTCACCATTTCCATCATTTCGGGATCGTCAAAGTCGTAGATGATGTGCTCCAGAATATCGCGATCCGCCACGAACCCAAGCGCACGGAACACGATCATGATCGGTATCTCCTGCTTCACGTAGGGCAAGATCGCAATCACACGCTGTCCGATGGCGGACTTTTTGATGCTTTGACCGCCGCGCGCCATCATGTTCACCCACAGGGTGGACGTTGGCCGAGAGCTGTGCTCGAGACACGAACGGATCTCTGTTTTGTACGCGTACTTGCCGTCCTTCATGCTAAACACGTACACCGTGTTGGTGGCCATCTTTTCCTGGGCGATCAAAACCTTTTCCGAACCGTTGATGATAAAGTAACCGCCCGGATCGAGCGGGCACTCGTTGAGCTCCGTCAGATCGCGATCGGTTAGCTGCGAAAGCAGGCAATAGGTCGAGCGCAACATGATGGGGATTTTGCCGATGAACGTTTTTTGGTGCTGCGTTTCTACGGGATCCTGGCCCTCCACCAGCTTCGTTTTGGTGATGTCCACGTACAGCGGTGCGGAGTAAGTTAGATTGCGGAGCCTGGCTTCGTTCGGCATCATTGGCGAGGGCGAACCGTCCTTTTCCCAGTGCGTTGGCTTCGATAGGTAGATCTGATCGAACTTGAGCAAATAGCGGGTCGGATTTTCCACTTCGCCCGATGAGTGCTGCGCTTCGGCGGTCAGTTCGATAGCCGGAGAGTCCTCCACGATGCGCTGCACCGACATCTGGATAAACTCGTCGAAGCTATCCAGCTGCTGGCGCACCAGCCCTTTCTCGTCAAAATACGCATTAATCACGATCCAACACGCTTCCTGCCACAGCTCGTGTGAGATCTCCTCCGGATCCTCCTCCTCGAAATGATCTATGGGAACAGACAGTAGAAAAAGAAAACAAAAGTCAGAACAGAGCATTTCCCACATTCACTTTCATCACCGTCGTGTTGCACAATACATACCATCCTCATTCTCATACATGATAACTTTTCTAATTCAACACAGAAAACCGCAGCTAGATAGGTTGTGAAGAAATTTACAGATCAAATATTCTCCGCGTCGCTTCGTCAATGGCGGCGGCAACGATAAAAGTGCGACTCAGACTGCCCGAGAATAAGATGCTCTTCTGGGTGACAGCGCGGAGCTGTCAACGGAACAGTAGCGTAGACCTACAGAAGGGGATAAAATTTATGGCAGCATATGTATTAAAAATTATAAATAAATATAGAAAACGTTACTTTTAGTAACGGTATCTCACAATTTATGGTCGATTACGTTGTTGATGCTTTTGTTACTCCGTCTGGATGTAAAGATTTGTTCATTTTTGTTTAAAAAAACGTGCAAACGTTCATTTGTTCAGAAAATGAATTAATTTTGTTCAAACGATGGAGAATCAATTGGGGTGTTGATGCAAAGAACTGCACTGGACAAGGATAACGCATCAAGAGAACACAGACGCTCTTCGATAAACAAGTATGCAACTTTTATGGTCGTCTTTCATTGTGGCGTAGCGCTATGAAGACAAAATGCGAAGAGTCTATTTGGATTATTACTATCAGCCAGCTTGAAACGCCGAGTATCTATTCTGGGTGGTGGTCGGTTGGGACCAACTTGTCAACCCATCTTAACTTTGCTATAGTAACCATCCACCTCCTATAGTCTATAATCTTAAACCATAATATTAAACCAATAGAAACATAGAACATCGATCGTTTTGGGCGTACATAATAAATACTTATTTCAAGCTGTTCGCTACTAACGATGCAATAACGGTTCGCAATTTTTCACTTCCCCAGAACTTTCTTTCGCAATAGTCGGTCACCAAAAACAGAGTGAAACATTCAGCTTTTGTTTAATTTTCTCATTTTATTGTTTACCCGATGAAATTGAAATGAAAAGAAAACATAAGGAAATTATGTATTCATACGGTGCACGTCTTTCACCAACAACGCACAACGGCTTCTCACCATTGTGAACTGTGGTCGCAACCTTTCTGTTTACCTTGCATACCGTTTTTTCTCTCGTACATTAGCATCACAAGCATCGCACATCGCACCGACTCTTCGCGCGTTCGTACTGTGACGAAAGAACTATCATTTGCATACGTGGGTCTCATAACCAATTACTTTGCCTTCGCATCTTGGTTTAGATTTCTATGATTCTAATGTATTACGTTCGAATCTATAGCTCTCTCTCTCTCTGTTGGGATATTTCTAGTCGCAGTTCTACACCAATGAAGCTATCGTGATTCATTTTGCATGGAGCTTAGTTCTGTTCTTTGTCCAACCTTATGTTTTGCACGCGCACATCACACCTGTTTTAGTACCGAATCTAATCGTTTTCGTGTTGTAGTATTCTTTGCCGCATTTTGTTTAGCATCGTCACCACAATTTTAAATTTTGCTAATAGTTCAGGATAATTCAAATTATTTATTGGCTTACGTTGCATGGGTTAATCAGCAGTGGGTTCAGTTTCGCCTGACATTCTTTTCTTCTCTGACATTTACTTTGTCGCAATTTTCTACTAACAATGCCATTACCTGTTCTTAATTAAGAATCGTTTTATCCACGGTTATGATTAGAAAAACCAAACAAACAACAAGAAACCCGCTAACTGGAGACAAACGCTGTTAAGTTTCACAGATGTGCAACAAAATCAAATTGAAGTTAGTTTCTTCACGTTGCAATATACTACAAATGGTCGAAACAAGACGGTACGCGGTACTTGAATTGAAACCATTGATTAGTGGCTTGTGTTTGGACATAGTAGATTGTTCCTATATGCAAAGGTGCTGAGTGATTGAATTGCTCGTAACATTCTGAGACAAGTTTTCCGCTGCACAGAACAGAAAGGAGCCGTTTGATTAACTTACATGTTTCATTTAGCGAAAGATGTGAAAATATGTTCAAATGAATGTTCTGAATTGTGTGTTGAAAACAAGTTATTCGGCAAACCGTCAATCGACAACAATAAGAATCGTTGCAGCAAAAACCCACACTAGTATTTAGTAGAACACAATAAACATTGAATACATTTAAAAGACACTACCTCACAGATTAGTGGGAAAAGCGAGTTTTAATATGTTAGAAAACTACAAATTCGGCATCTAAAAAGCATTTGCAAGTTGGACTCTGTGTAGCATATAAAGTAGAAAGTGATAACGTTTTCAAATCAGGAACCGATATCGTTCGATGAATCGTTTTTAGTCACCCTGAAATACGAGTATGTCAGCTATTCATGCAATGCGGAATGAGGAGGTAAAGTTGTTTTGAATAAAATGACATTTATTATGATTTCGAAAAATCCCATATGTTCTCCTGGGAGTTTCTTTATTTTTCGCTTGTCCTTTCTTGTTGAATTCGATTATAAAGGAAAACCACACTCCACCACAGGCACAGCATGCAGAAAAAGCGGGACACCAAACAGCAATGGAAAAGAATTAATAACATGATTTTCGAATGCTTGAGTAAGAATATACCTGCACCAACAGATCAACCGCATGGCAAACAATAAGTGTTAAAGAATTAAAGATACTATCAAAGTGATTGCTCAAAAAACAGGAAACATTGGTTACAAACGTATTTCAAACTACATAAAGGTACCCACAGGATCATAAAAAAAGAAGTATCTTTCTGCCTCTTGCTAACTGCAAATGATTGCGAACAAAAAAGAACAATCTGAAACTACTTGCATTAACAATTGCATATTTAGAATAAAAACAAACACGTCCGCTGCGTAACAATTACGCGACTCGTTCAAAGTATGAAAATTAGCCATTCTCAAACGAAAACTAGTTACGCCAGACTTGCCAGAATGGGTAAGAATGCCGAATAGGAAAACGGAGATTTTATCTAAAACATAGCAGCAAAATGTCAATCGACAGTATGCCAATATCGTTTAAAATGTCTTACAAACTCTAAAAACATAAACTTGTTGACCATTTCCGTGACCGTGGGAGTATGTTGGGGCAGCATTGCATGTTTTTTTCTTCTGCCCCTTTCCAGACGGACACATTGGAAAGGTTGGCTATTCAAGATTTACAAGTTAAACTCTCTGACAAGCCTATACTGTTCTTTCAGCGGATGTAGAACAAACTGAATGGACATTCGGCATTCTACTACAACTTCGGACCAGCTTCTGATCGGTTCTGATTGTGTGATTACTTCTTCTTATTACGATCGGTTCATACGCATCAACGCAAAAACTGAAAAAGGCGCAGTAGTTTGTGTTGAAGATTTACCGCAAGCAAACAGAACTAAAAACAATCGAAAGAATATTCCCCGAAAGGCGTAAAATATACGTTGCTTGCATATGTATAAGTGTATGTGTATATAATTATATTTATATATAGAATATACGTGTAATATAATCGTCTGACTGCCGCGTTGCGCTAACCATTTGTTGCAAGACTTTCGATCCTCAATTTAACGTTTACCAAGAGGTTACTAAGCTAGGGCAAATGGTTCCAAACAATGTATACTGTCGCTCACTAGGTATTTAGGTGATTCCACTTAGCTGTGCTGCAGTGTGTGTTGTAGGGGGCGTAGTTAATTGTTCAATCGTGGCATGCATGCGGCGGCGTTCGCACGACTCTCGAAGAATGTGTTTAGTAGTTAAACAACATACCACCCGCCTGGCTGCCGCCATCATCACATCGCGATGTCTAGGCGCTGTTTCTTTTGAATCCTTTGCTTCTATTTTTATATCATTTCTATTACAAATACGAGTCTATTGGACTATATTACATTATATTAAAGATTTCCTTCCAAGTAATGTTTAATTTTTTTCTTTTCTCCTATTTTATTTCCATTCATTCAATCGCGATTTAGCCACCCGTTTATTTAGTTTAGTTGGCTTCCATACTTTTGTTTCATTGTCGCATTCTTACTTATCCTTACTGTAGCGTTTAGTTAATCTTTACGGTGCAGTGTATCTCGTCTCCATTTTTAGGTGCAGACGTTACTTTCACGCAAAAGTTTTATAAGCATTGTCTGTTCGTATGTTTTTTTGCTTTTATTTTTTCTCTTTTTGTTAGTAAAATATATGCAATCAAGTATGGTGTATTTATATTTATATATATATATTTATATGTATGCGTATATTCATATACGTTTTAGTGGCTCATATTAGCATTTCACCAACAGCAAGAATCTTCATTGTTTCGTTTCCACTGCCGCCACTACCAATTGTTGCAGTCAAAAATAGAAACAAACACATCACACGCTTCACGCATCATAACACGAGCTTACACAAACACACCACACAGATCATATTCCTTACACAATGCTACTTATGCTGTCCTTTGACCGTACGTTTGAATGTTTTATTTTACAGCTCCACGCCTCCGCACGGTTTTCCGGAAGAAAAGACTCGCTGCTGATCAAACACGATCGTTTCCGCAGGAGCTCTACAATCGTCTCATTATGAGTTCTCCTTGCAATTTTGGTGGCGCTTTCGTAAACTGCTCCGTTTCGTAGAGTTCAAACTACTAGCATTCGGTGTTCTGAATGAGTTCCGAGAATTTGTCTCTTTATGTTTTGCATAAAAAGTAGAAACAGGAATAGTTGTGAGTATTACTGTATGTGTGTGTAGTGTGTGAGCTTAGCAACCGACAGATTACTTCATCTTTATCGCGAAGTTTCGTTCTATCTGTAGCCCAAATTATTTACATTTCAGAAAGAAAATGTTAACCAAATAGAGCGCGAGACAGGACCAAATGGTTAAAAGGGGGAGAAAGTTAAAGAAATGCCCAGCCTCGCTCTAATGATGAGCGAAGCGAATAAGCCATGAAGACAGAGAGAGAGAGAGATAAGACAAAGGAATTCAAAACCAATGCGCATAGCAAAGAATTGGATGCGTCAGCTGTGTGTGTCTTTGGTAGAAGGTTTTTGCAGACTAAGTATTTGCGTGTCATTGCCTGTGTGGTTTTGTGTAAGTGCCCTCGGAACAATAGCGCACTTTCGTCAGTAATTGTGACTTGAAACTCTCTTTGTCTCTCACCAGTTGTGAAAAATATAATACATTCTGCTAGAGCACTTTCGCCCGGTCGAGAGAAAACAAGGACAATCTTCACAGTTCAGATAGTTTACCCTTGGCAGTTCTGCACGACCGTGCAAGCAAAACCGCGATCAACTTTGTACATCCACTTAGCAGCGAAGAGAGGAGGTTCATTTCAAAAATCATGCTCTAAACGAATCTATCGTGTTGTGTTGTTCCTAAATTTTCTTTATTACTAGCAATAATAATATGTATAAGGATTAAATCTACCTGGGTCATTCTCAAATCGAATTCGCAGTGGTTTGATCGAATATAAGACATTTTCTCTCGCTATATGCGCTACCCCAGCATGGCCTGCAAATCATTCTAAAATCTGTCCACACAACACACACACTTCATTACTCGACCAAATCTGCCTTCCACGCATACCAAACGTAATGGCCAGATGGGCGCAGAGTAGCTGACACGTTCGAACACAAAAAAAACAAGAAACGTCCCGCTTGTGCAAGTTTTTACACACGTGCTCTTCCGTCCACTTTCCCCACGCAGCATCCCAGCTGATTTTTCTAAGGAAAAGGATGTGACAGGATTCTCGGTGTTAGAGGGGTGTTAAAGCGATAAGAGAAGTGATCCGTGATCACATTTTTCGTTTGCGTTCTCGGCCAAGTGTAGGGTAGTTACGGTTGTGTTTTATATCCGTCCGTCCCTCCCGCTGTTATGATATTTTATTGTGTGTGTTTGTGTGTGTGTGAGGTGGGGAGGAAGAAGAAGTTTAACGTTACTACAGACTTCGAAGGATGAAGATTGCATAACTTGTGTTACAAATTAGATAAACAAATTCTACGAAAGTTCTTGCAACTGAAGTTACCGAAAGCGCTCGCGTATCTGTGTCTTCTGTCCGTGTGTTCATGAATTGCTTTTCGTAACGTTGTGTTGACTTAGAAAAACTGTATTTTCGTCGCGATGATTGATACTCATTTGTAGTTTTTTTTTCATAATCCTTCCTTCCTATGCGCTCCCCTCATTTATCTTTCCCTTAAATTGCACTCCATTGCTAGTAGTAAGTAAATCAAACACAAAATAATATCTAACAACCAGGAAAGCATAAGGGACGAAGGATCAACATTATATTTGAAAGCGTTCAGTGAATTTTGTTTGCCAAAAAACGTGTACCAAGCCAGTTCCACTAAACTAAACTAATACCCATGCTACTACAACAGGACAATGCTCGCTTGCGGCAATCTTGATCAGTTACCGGACGAATGAATGATGCTCTCTCGCTCAATTCATATTACGTGCCAGAGGCGGTGGCAGCAGCGGCGGTGGTTGTGGTGACGATGATGCTGGTTCCATATCTGCGGCTGCGGTGGTGCGGCTGTTTCAGCTGTACGGTGTGCGAAATATTACTATACGATGGCACGAAGGATGGTGTTCAAATTTTCTGGATCTTTTCCCCAACCACAACAGGATTATTACGTCTAATTTCGGCGGCACCCAGTTCCCGATAATCGAACGAACACTCGTGCTTGTCGCTGTATCGATGTATCGCGCAGAAAAGTCCTCCACACCGGCATTCGAAACCTTTTTTTAAATTTGGAGAAACAGAAAATGCATTGAGTGTGTATAAGTACGATACGAAAAACATGTTATCTTAATCAAAACACTTTTTAACGGGCCTTTCTAGGTATGCGGTGGTAATTGTTGCACACTATGCAACCCAAAAAGGGTAGAAGTTGTATCACACTTACCGGTTAATCCCACTTTTTTGCGGCAAGTTACACATCGATTCTTTTTCTTTTTGCCATCTTTATCGCCGTCTTTGTCGTCGTTATCGGCTATGGAGCTATTATTACTATTGCCCCCAAGGCTGCCACTGTCGTCGTTATTAATTTTCTGTGGGGCAAGATATACAAGTAAATTTTTCCGTTATCATCGGAGAAACCACAAGCACACGCCATCATATACAGCCAATGTTGCTGAAGCAGCATTACATTTATGGTCTCTGCTATTACTTTCGTTGAAAAAAGTAACTATATGGTTTACAGAACTAAACCACGTTGATCATTAAGGATTGATTTAGAGATCACGATTGCAATTTATGAAAAACAAAGGGCTTTACTCTTTTGTTAGCGATCGCTTCCTTATTGCAGTCATTCATTGGTCGCTTTGCCGACCCCGTTCCCGAGACCGGCTTCAAACCCGTTTCGGATGCTGCTCCATCTCTTGGTCTCTCAGTCGGGCAAACGAAATCGTCCTCGTGGCGATTGGTGGCTATACAAAGTCCGTCGCTCTCTTCCTTTGAATCAATCCATTTTTCATCAACAATATCAAGCATAAGATGATCATGCACTTCTCCTTCTTCTTGATCGTCATCATCATCATCGTAATCAGAATCTTCATCGCCGGCGTTCTCTTCTTCCGAGGAAAACCCATCACTAGTGACAAGTAGCATATTCGACTTGCCGTGAGCCATCTTCATCGTGCAAAACACAAAAGAAGGCCATGAGCAAAGCATTATGTTCCACCAGGGGGTCATGCTTTGGCTGAGCATGCGACAATGTTCAAAAATGTAACTTCCTCGTTCAGAGCTGCTGTGCAGTTCTCGTCTCATAGCTTACTACTTACATCTTTTTCCGAACTGAAAAGCCCACTGTGCACGGTTGGTTGTGCCGTGTTGGTACCAGTCACGATAATGTTCATGGAGGAGGTGGCAACACAGGACGACGACGTCGGTGGCAAAGAGGACGCCGTGGCTGCGATAGAGGAGGCTGATGTGGTTGTAGTGGTGTTGTTGCCGCCGCTGCTACTACCGCCGCCGCTACTGCTGATGCTTGCTGCGAAGCTCTGTGGCGTCACGACGGAACGAATGTTGACGGAGGGCGCTGCTGGGGTTTGGCCTGCGGCAGATGGTGGAGGTGCATTGTTGCTGGAAGGCGTGCTGCTAACCGGTGGCTGCTGCTTCTTTCTAAGCAAATCCTACAAAATGATCGATTCGATTGTAAGCAAGCGGTGT
This sequence comes from Anopheles cruzii, assembly GCF_943734635.1. Taxonomy (NCBI): domain Eukaryota; kingdom Metazoa; phylum Arthropoda; class Insecta; order Diptera; family Culicidae; genus Anopheles; species Anopheles cruzii. The sequence continues at coordinate 35,109,635 of NC_069145.1, forward strand.
AACTGTGACCTAGTAGGCGGTGGCAGCCACCTCACTAGGCGGATGCAAAGGCACACTTACTTTATAGCACACTGAACATAGCCCATCCTGTGCCGGGTTGCCATAATATCCACATCCTGATCTACACATCGGCGGCATGGCATTTGATTCACGCTCCATCCTTTTCCTCCGCTCACCCTCTGCCGCGCTGCTGCTGTCGCTCCTCCTTCCTTCACAATAATGTTCCAGTTATTCGCTCCGATGTACGGTTAGTTTTCTCGCTGACACCACCAACGACGGGCCTCGAACACACCGTGTATGCCTTCGAAGATTCGATAATGATTGGCAGCACCAACTTTGATCACCACAAGGCGGGGCGGCACTCAACAGTTTCACGTCTCCCGGACTCACACTTCACGCCAACACCGCACTCCCATGTAAACTCTTATTCTCCACTGTAAAGTGAGCGAAAATTTGCAAGTTGGAAGCAAAACTACGACCCCAGCACACTCTTGCACGTGTGTCAACGCACTCCCGCGGCAAACACTGTTCACGTTAGTAGCTCGTGAAACATCAATTTACACTCACGGAAAAAGCAAAAAGGGGGCAAAAAGTGAAGAAATGTGCTTCAAATACACGTCTTTCTTGTCCCCGTACCTCGAAAGTGTGGCGAAGCGCAGTGGTTGCTTCGAGGTTTCTCAGCCGTGTTACTACAGATGGAGGTGTGATTCAACTGTCAACGTTGGTTGACCAAGTTACGTTGCTCACTGTTGCTATGCTGCTTTTCTGTGTAAGTAGGCTTGTCTTTTGCGTTCTCCTCGCAAGGGAATTTGCTAGAAGAAAAGAGGTACAATAATACAAGAAGAATTAGAATATGCGATATTCCGGTCATCGAAGAATCACGAAGAACACATACCAACTTTTATGCGCTTGGGAAAATATTGCACTCTTCAGAAGTCTCCGTCAGATATGAAACACAGGTGTGTGGGCGAAAGTGTTAAGACTCGAGTTTGGTCGTGTCGCATTGGTTGGTTTTGGATCTGTGAAATAAATGAATAACGACAACGATCATGATTATCTATTCCAGATCCACATGCTGGGGCATATTTTGCGAATAAATCTTCCCGGACGCATCTGGCGCTTCCTCCGTATCAGGCGCCAACTGCATTCTATTACTTTGACATCATTGTGTGAGTGCACATAGTTTGTTGATGTTTGTTATGTTGAATATACACTGGGCGAGTGCGAGAGACACTCACGGGCGGGCGAAGAGCATTATGGGCAGAAAATCTAACGAATGAGGTCAGAAAAACAGACGAACTGAAAATACGCATGTAACCTACTTTTTTGGTTTACTATTTTCTAGGCCGGTTGTCGTGGCCAACCTTGAACACACCCGTGTGGCATCATGTCCCACCGCCGCAGCACTCCTTCCCCCGTGTGTATCAATCATTTATAGCATCAATATTTTCGTCAATCTCGTGACGATGTGTTGAAAAACTTCAGACATACGATTATACTACCTTAGAGTGCGCAATGGAGATTTGAAAACTGAACCCAAGAGACAAACACTTAGTTGTCACATATAAGGGCAGCAAAAATGTTGCACGACACAACTGCCGCAGAGAGTGGTGTGCGTGCACGATAGAACACATTACTCTGCACACTAATGCGCTCGTTTTAATCGAAAGAAGATATCAGATGCTGTTCCAAATGCATCATCACTGCCGTTTTCGTCCAGTGTCCTGTGGGGGGTACTTAAAGTTTTCCGAGTTTTACACGACCACACCGTTGAAATGCGGCAATGTTTAACTGCCTGTCAGAGATTGTTTCATATCCGTGAAATAAAGTACATATCCATTTTCGTGACGTTCGCTCTCCTTCGCCGATGAAGAAATCCCTCTCTGAACCAGGATGTTGGTAAGAGGAAGTAAATTGCCAGGCAAATTAACCGGTTAAATCGAGCACAACATAAAATCACAAACGGTAGGCGCACGCACCAGTCAGTAGCTGGGGCTTTACAGAGAGTGAGATATCGTTTATGTAACACTAAGGGTAAACCCACCCACCCACGAAACCACCCACCACCATCCTCCTCCACGTACGTAGCATGGTGCATTTTTATGCACGCACGGCCACACGCAGGAGGAGCACCCACGAAACCAAAAAAAAGCTAACACCCCGTTTTTCCCATGCGTAACTGGCCTCCGGCATGGCGTAAACTTTGCTTGGTTGTATACGCACAGGAACACAGTACGGTTTACGCTACCGGCTAATTCATCCGCTCCGTTAGTTTTGATTTTTCACTACTTTTTTCACGGTCCATTGCAAAAAAAAAATATGCTGCTTACACTTGCGCCTTACATATCCGATATTCATGAAGCAGATGAAGCCGCCGATATGCCGTGTTGATGTGCAGAAGTCGTCCACCGAGCGAAAGGGCGAAAACTCGCAGTTATATAGCACCCACCAACCAGACAGACAGCAAAATGAAATAACAGCATCTTCTTTCATAATACCATCAAATCTTGATTACTGATGCCGAGGGTGCTAATGCGCTCAAGTGCGCTGAAGTACAACATAGTGAAAGTGGTGCAGGGTGATGCTTATGTTGTGTGTGGTTCCTTCGCCTAGGGTATAGCCACTTAACATCTTTCTTCTCGAGCAGAGGTGTGAGTCACCAGCAACAGTAAAACCGCACGGCCCAATGAGTCACTTGGCACGATTCTACAGTTGTTCGGTGACTCATTGGTGCGCCTTTCATTGATAAGTACTCTAAACCGACAGATACTATGTGTCGCGCCATTGGCTGTCGCTGCAAGAAGAAGAAAATTGCTTGATTCGCCAAACGCATGTTAAATAAAAAACAACGTCTTTATTTTTTTTTTCTTAACGATGATGAACTACAAATCGTGGTCTATGAAAAATGTCAGTACGAAAATATAGTTGGATTAGAGCTACAAATAAACCATTTTGACGTTCGCCACAATCCAAAGAAGTCCCCATTGAACGTTGTGCAAGGTATCTGTATTCCTCCATCAGGCGGAACAATAAAAAAGCACGGCACATTCGGCTTATTTGCGAATTTTGCTGATCGGTAGCGGAACTTCACCAACACACTGACGCTAGAGCTTACATAGGTGATTTACGTTCCATAATTATACCCCTAAGACCTGTCTGGCTGGCTGGGCTCGGTCTGCGATATGCCTATACTACGTTACTCCAATGAGTGTGTGGTGGCTGGTTCCATAAATCGCCCACACAAACACCAGCCAACATAATCCTCGATTTCAACAAATGCGGAACACCCTTATTACCTCCCCTACATTCACCTCACCATTCACCTCTTTTTCCGGGAGAGCAACAACGCAAGGCCCAAGAAGAGAACTGGGAACAAAAATATTATTCATTCAAAGAGAAGAAAAAACCCGGCACACGGATTGGCTTGCCGGAACTGGAGATGGAACGGACACTGAGCGGCGGCAGCGAGACGGATTCCTCAAACACGGAACACGGAATTGTAGAAAAATTATTTAGTTTCATTCGTAAAAGAATGGACAGGCAGACAGAGACAAAACGGAACCAGTAAAGTAAAGAGAAATGCGAAGTCGCTTTAGGCTCTCTTTTGCTTTCGTAAATTTTTGATAGAGAACTGGGCCACTGGAAGGGGGTTATGTTGCGGACGGTAAGCGGACACAAACAAGGCACACGAAAACGGAATCACCAAAGGCAGAAAAATGTAGTTTCTGGTTGTCTTCTGGAGGATCATCTATCATCCGCCGATAGGATGAAAGAAGTTATCATGCTTCTTTCCCCACTATTGGACTTATATTTAATTGAATCTTTCGCTCTACTGTAACGTTGTAAGGATGAAATATTTTCGAACATCACTACTATCATTCCCAATTCCTTATTACTTATTGGCTTGTTTACTTATTTATCGAAGAAATAGGATGAGTAAAAAAACATCCTCTTCCCTGGCTATTGTTGGATTACATGCGAGAGTTTGTTTTTAGTGTATGCGGAGTATCCTTTCATTTCATTTACTTGCTCGTTCTTTTAATTTTACATTCTTGTCACACTCTCAAGAAGGACCAGTTCAAAACATTTCTATTGCGTCAAATTTGCTTGACGCAAACATCTGAAGGAAAGGGAGAGAAGCGCACCAACGACACCCAACAATCGATTTCAACCGAATGCTATTTTCGGATGTCATTATTCTACCATTATCACTCCCCAGGCGGCCACTTGTTTTTTTTATTGAACTCCTTATCATTTCGGGATAGAAAGTCTTTAAACGTCACCAAACGAGTGTTAGAAAAAATGTAGGAAACGAAACTGAATGGATGACGGGAGGAATGTTTATTTATTCGTCAAAACCTTTTGACGGTATTTTACTTGTATTATCTCGTTTTCTCGATTTAAAGATGGAAGCAGCGGAAAACTGTCACGTCAAATGTTTGAAGATTTTCGCAAAATTGTCGATTCTATTTTCGTACGATTGTTTCGTGGCATCTGTTGTGATGTGTGACGCTCACCGCAGGAAGCTTCAATGGTCATGTGGACACTAAACCTTCTGAAAGGGTGTATGAAACCCGCGTGGTAGACGTGGTGTGTAGACGGCTTTGTTGTGGTAAATATTTAAAAATAAATCAACCATTTGCATTGTCTGGGTATGCCGTCAGCCCAATCTTCGACACATAAACGAACGCATTGGTGCGCTTGAACGACAACATATGAAATTAGGAAATTATACATTGACCATCAAAATATACGAGACAAATAATGGTAATCCGTTTTTTTTTGCCACGGCTGCAAATGGCCCCAGACTATAATAAGCTAAGCAGTGGCAGTAAACCGATAACCTACTTTCGTAACAATTTCCCACAGCAACAATCCATTGTTTCGCTCTCCTTTCGCTCTTTCGATCCGAGTTTTTCAGCTTGTGGCTGACGTTCTCGTTCACAGTGTTTGGTCTAACGCCATTCGCTGTTACTTACTTTTCCCAGCTTTCCCTTTCAAATCCCTTAACGACTAGTACATCTATTTCTTAGACTGAGACTATCGTTCGTTGAATGGCGGAAAATGTGAAAAGATCACCGATGATGCATAATTTTTCATAATTTCTTCATCATTTTTTTTTTGCATAAAAGAATTAAAGTTGTTTGGCGATGTTAATATGCAAACAATCGTACGAGCACACGACGTTAACACAAACTTCCCCGCGTGTAGCCTTCTAGGTGGAACCATTGCCAAACAAAGCGTCACGTCCTATGTCACGAGGGACGGAAGCGACGATATTTCTGTACACAACGCACACCTTGAACTTTGGCAAGGTTTTCCCCGCTGGATGAGGGCTTGCGGTGGTGGCAGGTGCTCTGGGGCAACACCTTTGCTACTCCATCCACTGACCATCCGCAACTTGGCCGGCCGGCCAACGGCCTTGATGGTTTCTGGTGATGCGGTGTGCAACCGGATGCTAATTAGCTTTGTAATTTTTCTTAACTTCCATGAGAAAATGATTCCACTTTATGGTAGAGTTGAGTCGCTCAACAGAGAACAGTGTAGTTGACCTATTTGAATCAACAAAACACCCGTTTATTCCAACGCGGGGTGAATTAAGGAAAGGTGGTCAGCTAAAAACCTCCGTCTGACCGGATCAGCGTGCGTGCAATGGTGCGAATGTAGTGGTAAAGGAAGCCCTAACGTCCTAAGGCGGCACAATGAACACGGAAGATAGTAAAAGGGAACGACGACGACGACGGCGGCGGCAGGCTGTTCAACGGAGGGTGGAGAAGGCAGTTCGCCTCTTCCGGCAATTGGTCGAGAGCCGTTGATTGTAGTTGTGTAGATATTCTTAGTCGCCCGTCTCCCTCCCGTTGAAGCGACACACGCCGCCCCGCGCGTCGACCGTCCCGTGCCGTTTGAGGTCATTCAACTACAGACGTACAGGAGAACTTCTGGCGACTGGCCGTTACAGGTCTGGTCGGCGTGGAGGTCGCAGGAGCGAGTGAGAAACACACAACACGCCGCGGCTGGTGCTGCTGCGAGAAGGCTCAGAATATTGTTGGGCTTTCAACAGCATCTACTCCCAATTACGGAGAGCAGACCAGAAATGGACGTGTGTGGTGCTGTGCACAGTAGACCGCGCCGCGCACCGAAGCGCAAAGTGACCTCGCACCCCTTCGCCTCTAAAGGGGGTAAGCAAGCAGAGAGACGTTGGAATTAAAACACGAAAAACGCATAAACCCCAGCGCAAGCATTACGCGCCATACGTGTTGTTGCGCGACGGTGAGAGACGTGAGTTTGAGTTTGGAAGGAAGCTTCCGAGGTGAAAAAAACGCCAACAATTGTCAGTAAAGCAACAAAGCAACACACCATTAATGGAAGAACAAGAACACAGCGAATGGTGGGGTGGGAGTGAAAGAGAAATGTATCGAAAATGCAGAGAGACTCACTCTCTCTTGCTTTCGAAATCAGAAATAGAAAGAGAGATAGAAAGAGGAAGATACAACAAAACCACACATCGAGTCTTTAATCACCAGGATAGTGAGCAATCCCTCTGTTCACTCTCCGAATAATAATCTCACTCGAGTGAGAAGCCGCCAATTTGGGATTAGGTCGCTCTCTCTTTCTACGTTTGTTTCATCGAGTAGAAGTGAAGTGAGAAGAGTGACGCACCGCACTAAAAACCCCTTCATTTACACATCTCTTTTTTTTCTCGTTTAATACAGCTTAGAACTCGCTCGGATTGTTTTTAGCGTAATCCAACTCCTACGCGATGCAACAGAGAACATTTGTGTCTGACGTACAACCTCCGGAAAGGTTTATTATTCTGCCTCGGTAGCTGTTGACGTTTCTAAGGTGATGGTAGGTATTTTGGGAACTTTGACAATCTAGTACTCCTTTTGCCTTTACTTGGCTTCTCTTGTTAATTACTTCTCACTTCTGCCAGCGATGATGTGGCTCACTTTAATCGTAGCTAAGAAATTTATCTTAGCCCATAATACGTACGCTGCGATTAGACACAAGGAAACATAGATGCCCTGTATCATACGAACTCAATTGGGCCTCAACGCGCTCACTCTTCACACGACGTATCTTTGCTTCTCTGCCATCCGCGCACGAACGTCGGATGGACGCGAGGAGCGAGTGAAATAATGCTATCTTCTTCCTTTGTTCTTCACATATTTTATACTTTCTGCACTTTGTACCATTGAAAATGGGCAAGGACCCCTGGGACCTTGGTCTGCGCGCCGAACGAACGGAAACGTTCGTGGGGAGCAACAAAGTGAACAGAAGACAAAAAAAACATAGCAAGAGAACAAACTTATGGGCCGTGCGCGGGTTGGTACCCCTGAGGCTGAGGAGTCGGTGGTACACCATTGGCTTTCAATTTTCTTTTTGAAACGTCCGTCACACCGTACCGAACGCGCGGTGGTGGTCTTAAAAGCGATGCGCTAGTCATTCTTCACTGTTCCTATCGCAGCATGCTGGGCTCTCTGCTCTATGCGGGGATGCTACAAATATGAATTTAGTTTGCCCTTTTTTGAATCGAAACATATTCAGCACGAAGAAATGTATTCTTTCGGTTTGGGAAATTCTAAAAAACTCTAACCTTACAAGGATTTTGTACGAGTCCTTGGACTAAGCGCAGTAACGAATGGCTGTTGTATGTTCCGTTCACGAATAAAATTTAAAAATTCGTATAGCAAAACATTCAGTAAACAAAAAAGAGGAAACACTTTCTGTTTTAAAAACAATTAATACAAATAGAATCCAAAGTTACTAATATGTTCCTGCTTCCTAACGCTCCCTTGCATCTGACAGCCCGAAAGGCAAATGGCGCTGCCGAGAGCCAGGGTGGTGATAAAGAAACAAAAGTTAAACAAAACACGTCACAAGGCCACGAGCTGCGCGTGTGTCCCGCTGCAAAACAAATTTACAAAAAAAAAAGGAGGTACAAACACGTCTCACACAGGACCACTTCACTTCACGCTACAAACAACACGCGCTCGCTCGCTCATTCACTCACTCCGCGCACTGCGCCACTCTATTTGTCGAGTAGTGCGAAGAATATGATTATCATTTGGCGGGTGATAGTAGGCGCCGCCGTCTAGTTTGTGACCGCAAAGATCACGAGGAACAACGAAGTGGGCACGAAGAAACAACAGTATGCAACGCGTCATAGGTGTGAAGAAAATGTAAATCACAAAACAAACACTAGCGCACACTGCCTATTCGTAGAAGGAAGTTTGTTGCAAAAGAAATACATCGACACAACGCGGAACGGTCGCGGTTTCAGTAACTACCGCTTTATCAAAGATTGATCCGTTGTATGTATCTGTGCGCCGTTCGATGTTAACACAGGTGATAGGTGGAAAATGCCAGCTGATGACGTTTTTGCTCGCGCAGTGAACGAGATGTCACGAGCAAGACGACAGAGAAAGGTGCTTTTAGTTTTCTCTACTCTTTCTCTCATCCACTAATGGGTGGTGGAGGGTGGACTAATGCCGTTGGGTATTTTTATCTCCAACTGCGAATCCCGTGTGTGTGTGTGTGTGTGTATGTGTAGTAGAGTACCGCGCTCTACCCATCTTTTCGATATTTCGCGTTTCGCTGTTTGTTTTGTACTACAATCCGGTTTCGAAACTTTACACCTACACAAATCACGACGAGCAGTGGATGGTAAACTACGACGACATCCTTAATTTTCAATTTGGCTATAGACTAACTAATGATGTCTTCCTTTCGTACGCAGGTTACTACGCAACAGAGAAACGACACTGGTTTTGTTAAAAAATACCTATCTCTTGGGCACGGGCACAGACACACCGCCAACACAGCGATACCCTCGCCTCTCAGCACGAACACAAACACACCAACAAAACCGAGGCCCCGAAACGTGAAAATGCACTAATCCGTTGATAAGTTTTTAGCACAACAAGCTCGACGAGGGCAATCATGCAATCTGGTTGAAGGAGCAGAGGCAGCCACGGAGAACGTCATGCGAAAAACCCACCGTGGGCGATGAAGCAATAGGCAGGCTGTGTTTATCAGCGTTTGTCATCCACAGCTGATATCAAGGCTTTTGGGAAGCAAAATAGTGTAAGCGCAAGGTACCGAACGCAGAAGAGAGACAGACACAGATTGAATGCACTCACACACATGCTCCAGAAATGGCTCCGTATACCAGACACGAACGAGATGAAACGCGAGTTCACAGCGCAATTTGCACAATTCAAAAACAGTGACGCGACACGACACGCGCGACGTATTCCCGTGTCACCTGCTCTCTACTCTCGTAGAGAAATCTGTACGTGAGCCACGATCAAATGCCTTCACATATGCGAAGGCTGCAGCACAATAAGAGGTATTGAGATAGCTCGTGTGTGGGCACGCGAGTGTGTGTGATAGACATATTATATTTCTATCTCTTCGGCACACTCCACAAACCAAACGAATTCACTTCGCACACAACACACACTCTGACGGAGAAGTTTGAACGATCCGGTTGTGCGTACGTACGTTCCCGGAAGCAATCTACAAAACGGCTTGTGTCAATCCTTTTTCCAGCTGCCGACACGCACACCAGTGTGTTCACATGCCACAAAAGAAAATAGATGATCGTGCCATCATCATCCAAAGAAACGAATCGTCGCGCGTTTGTGAATGGCTCAGAGAACTCGATAAGAAAAAAAAACCCCACTAAACTTCAGTAACAATTTCAGCACAACTTCCACTGACGGCTGCGGGCTTCATCATCATTCACAACCACCACGACGATGAATTAACAAAAAAATGGATGAATCGCGCCGTGAGAACAGGCTTTGATTAACGTACAAAGAGAGCTGCACGTCCGCATTGTAGTACATTTACGACGACGAGGGTATTTCAAGCAATTGCGATTATTCTTGAGGGCTACAACAACAGGTGCACAATACAAAAGGGGAACAGAGTAGAAGAAAACTTACAACCAACGCAACGGCACAAACGACACACGCACGATCCTCCGCGAACGATCTACACGATTTCACAACTTGACTCGAACTGACTATCTCCTTCGGTCTGTCGAAACAAAGTCGAAATCACCCCACACAGCGTTCGCAGATGAGTCGCGAGAGTGAGAAGCTGAATCTTGTGCGTGTGTGTGTGTATGTTCTTTCTTCTCTGAACGTGGCATTCGCGTATCGCTCGCTCTATTGCTGCTCTCTCTGAACAAAGCGCGCACAAACAAGGAAAGACAGGCTCAGCGGTTTCAGCGTAGACTAGACGGTTACTCAGCAATATTGAGCTGAGACAATAGAAAGAGAGACCACCATCCGATCTCGAACGACGACGATAGGTTTGTCTCTCTCGTGCGCCGTCTCTTTGACATACTTTACTTCTGAGCATGTATTGTGTTGGAAACGTTATTTGTGCGCGGCCGTGAGTGTGTGAGTGAGATACGTACGTCAAACAAGGTGCGGAAATCGCGTATGTACAAAAAGAGATGTATGCACACGCTGTCGTACCTGTGACGTTCACCATAAATTTCCTGTTCGTCATGCTACGAGCACGCTGGCGTGCGTGTGTGTTGTGAAAAGAGTGCGTTGCGTTGCCAAGGAGCGACGCTGACGGGACGAGATACGCAACGCAATAACCTGGTGCGCGAGCACGCAGTAATGTGGTAAACTACGCGACGGAGCCGGAACAACGAATTGAAAGCGGAAAACCAGTGAACAGCACAACAACGCGTAGTATGACTTGCTTATCAAAACTCAAATTGGCTGAAATGAGATTATTAAAAAGGACAGAGTCGTAAAAAGCACCAGCACAAGTTGTTGTTGAACTGACGTTTTTTGCATAGAAACCGATTAATCGGTGCAGCGAAAGAGGCAATGAAAAATGAAAAGTCCAGAAAGGAAAATACCATCGGACTAAACCCCACAAAGAACACGAAGAAGCGACGTACTGCATTGCTGCTACGACAAAGTTTATAGTCCCATTCTGTCTAGTAATGAAAGAATATCCTTGAAACATTTCCTTCGCACGATTGAACTAGAGGTTCTTTGTCATTTGCCCTCATTGCGAGCAATTGGCTGCTTTCTTTTCAATCATTGTGCATTCCTGTTGTATTGTATTGGGTAAACTTTCCTAAATACTGAACATTGTTGCGCAAGAACTGGTGTTGTTACCTAAAAACGGACTAGTTGAGCACAAACTAAAACTCACGTAGAACATACACTTTCTCATTGCAGTCGAATCGGCAACCAGTGAAACTGACGATGATGGACCGCGAGTAAAGCGAGGGAATCTCAGAGGATGCCAATGGCAAAGACACGCTTCTATCAGAAACAGTCGCATCCAACGACGTACTTATTTTGCCACGTGTACGAGTGGCAAGCATTCTTTTGTTGTCTGTCAGTGGCTTCTTTGCAATTGGTTTCTATTTTTTCGCATTACTTCGAGGCGCGTGTGCCGTTAAAGGGCACACCATTGTCAGTAGCTTAAGATTTGTTTGCCACGGAATTAGCTAAGATGGAATAGCAACAGAGAGAGAGAGAGTATTGTTGGTTTGGGTTTGAACACTTACACCAACGCGGATCACAAAACAAACACTTGCAATATGTCTACTACATTTTACTACTGCTAAAAATTCACTGAATCGTTCACTTTGAAATATTCCCAATATCTTAGTTTACAACTTCTTTTCCATATCGTGCCAAATAAATTCATGTCAATTGAACGTAGGTAGGGTAGATAGGAAGTATCTGTAAATAGAGTGCATTTCATTAAATAATTTAAACCATTTAAATCGTATTTCGCGTAAATAGCGCAACACAAAAGGCTACTTCCCAAAATGTCGTTATACGGAATGCTTCTGTAGGCGGCGGCCCCTGTTACTAAAATTGTGGTAGTAACATCATTGCTCACTTTAGTATGCAAACTTCCTAACACGTTTTTCTTTTTTAAATTCCCGTTTTTTCCTTTACCATCAATGCGGAAGTATAACCAGCCTGTCTGCCACTCGTAGACTACTTGTAGTGTCCTACCACTGATTGAATGTCAAGTGTTTCCATCCTGCGCTTTGCCTCTGTACAGCAACAGTCAACATGGTAAAGGCACAAAGTCTACAGAAAAAAACTAGAATATCTACGCTGAAAACAGATCAGTACTGATAGACCTCCACCTTTGTCTGTGCGCCGTGTCATTCATTTCATACCATTGAACTTCATTTCATCTCACCAACCCAACGATAATCGATCCTGAAGTAAAAATTTACTTTGAAAAGTAGTTAGCTGAGAGGTATGGAGAATTTTGTAAGAAAAAATTCGAATTAAAAAGCGGTAGTGATGTAGCAACTTTAGCTGCTAGTAGGGCGCTAGTACGACCAGCCTGTACTGACTCTCATAGGAATTCTTCGATCAAAATTCTACGGATTATTCTTTGATTCTGTCTGCCATCTCAATGCCGCCACACCACCATCATTAGTTTTTTCTTCTACCCATTTGAACAACACATACACTCACATACACATATCAATCTTCTTCCGTGTGTTTACGCAGGGCACCTTTTTAGTCAACAATCAATGCAAAAGACCTTCAAAGTTCGTTGAATGCGCGCTGTCCGCTTCTAGCATCAGCATTGGTGCGTGAACATAATTTCCACTCTTCGTGAACGGACACAGGCGGTCGCGGCGTGGGATTGGTTTGGCGCTAGTCGATGTAAATTGTGCTCCTTCCTTGACTTAATGCATTGCTTTATTCTGTTTTTGATCAGTAGCAGTGCATTTGGATAGGCGGAAGATTCGGAGGCCGCTTGGGAAGTAAGGAAGTATGACGAAAATGAAAAACTCCAAACTGTACAGAGAACAAAACACACAAATTCATAAATTTGTGCAAATAAGTATAACACACTCCATATAACAAACTGCAGGAACGAAGCTACCGAAAAAGTTAATATTAATTCACATAGTAAATTTCTGTAAAAGTGTCTGTAGCAGTCACTTTAATAAAACAGAAGGGAAGCGCGCATTGGATTGAATTGGAAGGTCAACAACAAACATAGCGTTTCCTGGCATCAGATCATGACGACAGGATTATAACAACATGCCAAAACTCGCAATAAGCAAGTTTTGCATTTTTCATTCATTCGCAAACGACAGGACAAGATACATTAAGAAAACACTCTCACATTTTTAGATTACACATTATTAATATGAAGAACCGATTAGCTTAATTCTTCTTCTTCTTCTTTTGGCGCTACAACCGCTGAGCAGTCTTGGCCTGGCACCAGAGACAATGTTAATCTCTGATGCTCTTCTGTAACATTTAATTTTTTACGGACGGGATTGTTAGCCCCGCGCCAACCCCCCTGTCACGCCGGTATCGGGAATCGAAACCATGGCCGGTTGAGTTACAACCGATCCCGGGATTCGAACCACGGCCAGCTGCGCTGACAGCGAAGAGCGTTACCGACTGCTCTATCAGCGGGGGCTGATTAGCTTAATTAGCCGATAATAATTAATAGCAATAGCTTTAAGAACGGATTTCATGATTGGTTGTGTACCAGGTTTGTAACTATCTGTCCTCTTCCAGTAATTACAGGGATAGGACATGTTTTTAAAAAGCGTCTTTGAGCTATTTTAAGTTTAACAGGTTTTTTGAGAGCCAATAAAATGGTTTTTGATTCTCTTATTATCTTCCATCAAACAAAGTTATATTTGAGTTGTTATCAAGAAAAATGTTCACAATAACCATACGTAAATATACAATTTCAGACTCCGTCAATACAAAACAGTTGCTTTGTTGCCAAAGGCTGATAGCAGCTTGATGTTTCATCACAGTTAGGTTAGTAAGAAAGGAAGTAGTTGCAATAAACTGTTTATGTTCCATTTTTTAGCTTATCGCATCGGTCCCATTCTGTTTTTTCATGCAATGGATACTAAATTGAGGGGTCTGATGATCATATACTCTACACATAGAATAGCATTGAAAGATATGCAAATCAATGCAAAAAGCTTATCATCATTTACCGCGAAGTTCGCTTACGCTGCACCAATCTACCGCTTCAATCCCTCATCTCTGATATCAAATTGAATGAAAAAGAAATTCGGCTTAATTCACCATTTTATAGATAAACAATCTACATAAGTCTCCGTTTGATAGCTGACAGCAATTGAGTCTGTCTCTAATTTTTAGTAATTTCTGCTTCATTTCGATCTTTGATCGGACGTGATCATTGATCAGTGATCGTGTCCCTCTTGGAATTCTTAGAGCTTCCTTTAATGCGAATAATGCCATACATTTGTAATATAGTTTTATGGGACGGAGCAAGGAAGCATCAGCACAACAAGTACGATTGGTTTCGTTTTGAACATTTCGCTGTCAAAAATGTTGCAGCTAATATAATAATAATTAACCACATGACGAATTTCGAATGATTGATTGGTCATCTTGTTCAACGTCGAAAGCAATTTCCCGAACGCTGTTCACGAACAAATTTAGTAGCAGCGCACCAACCAAGGACTTTCTATTCCCCTTATCCGCTCGCTATGGTATCTGCGTTCAACACCGTCGACCTTTGAAGCATTCCTCGAGCAACAGGAAAAGATGATGCCAACTACGCACACCATTGGTTGACATTTATTTGTGCCGCATATCTAGCAAAGCAGCCGCTGCACGTGAGATAGAGTACAGATGGAAAGCAAAACGGGCTACGGAGACCCCCCAAGAACCTTCCCCCGGGGGGCGATGATTTTCCTATAGTTTTTTCCCTTCAATATTTTAGTCATACGTGTACGAGGCAAGGGACACGTGTGTTGGATCAGACATATTGTGCGGTGGTAGCCACCAACAGCTCCTAGTCACAGTTGCTACACAAAAACGTGACTTCGTTGCACTCAATGATTACGCATCATTAGCGAGTAAGTTTTTTTTTCATGCAAGATTTCGACTAGATGTTTCAAATGCACTGGTATCATCAATTTCTGCATCGGATAGATACTCTCAATAAATTCCCACGTGATCGATCCGCGGCATCTGGGGGTCTTCTTATTTTATACGATCTCCACGGTTCAAGCCGGTCTCGATCGAAGAACACATGGATGTTTTTCTCCCGTTTAGGAGTTTTCCCATGACTGACAGCTATCATGAATGAGGTCAGAATGATGCGGAAGCCCGACTTCACACAACAGAAGGGCCGGCCAATTGCATAATTTAGCAACCGATCATTTAAAACGGCGTGTTCTTTGTCATTAAATAAAGCAAAAAGGAAACGCACCATATTCGACGTTTGGTCCTCTAGCAAGCCATCAATTTCAGTGCATACTCGATCTGCGGTTCAAGGTCTCGCGAACCTATGAGCACTCGGCCCTCGAATTAAAGTTACTGTTTGTGTGGAAATGCTTCATCATCTGGACTTGGCGTTGGTGTGTTTCATCGTTACGGACTGTTAGTGTGCGTTAGTAGTCCCTTAAAGCACGAAACAACCGCAACTTCAACACATTCCGTCATCACGAAAAGCCAATGTCAAATGGAGGAATTGCCTAAGAAGTCTACATCCCCGCGTGATGGCTCCGCTCGTCGGTGGGGGGGATCGTATCGTACAGCACCAATAATATTTGGCGATTTATCTTTGACTACCACACCGCCCCTTGTACGTGTGTTGGTATGATATCGTGGAGGGTGGCTCCGAGCACAAATCCCGCGACCCGCGCTCCGTCCCTCAAGTAAGGTCGGTTTGAGAATCAAATAAACGAAAAAACGGTGTCAAGTGGCGCGCATGTCTCAAGTCCACACAGAGGCAACGGTTGCACACAACCATCGCCGAGTCGATCTGATTCGTTGCGTCGCGTAATTTCTTCATAATTACTGTTTCTTCTTCGACACACCATTCACATCACAAGTCAGACAGCAAAAGTTGGTCTGCGCTGATGACGGCTCTGCAGAAGGCAGCATCAAAAAGGCTTCAACGACGCGACGGACGGACGGACGAACGGATTGTCGTGCGACATTCTGCGAATATATGCGATCGGATAATATCTTTGCCCCTTCTGGTTCATGTTTTTTTTGCCTGCTGTGCTGTGCTCGGTTGCTTACCAGAACGAAAGTGTTGCTTAAAGCGGATGTACACTTCAATGTGTGACAAAAGGCAAGTGCATTCCTCGGCTGGTGGGATGTTCTTGTAGGAGGAGAAAGAGATTTGTAGAGAGCAACAGTTTAATCCGTTTTGCGTCGTTTTTCCACTTTAGCAGCAAAACGCACACACGCATGTATAACCAATCACTTCGAACGGATGCGTTTTTTTGCTTTTTAAACTACGGCCACATTCATCCGATTCGCGGACCACTCCCTGCCTTTGAGCAATAGCACAAAAGGTACACCTACAGCCACACACACGTCTTAAGCGAACGATTTCAAGGATAATCACACGAACGGTAGCCTATACATACACACAAACGCATGCCTAATGGCATTCGTATACACACACACATTAACTGACACCACTTGCACTTGCAGTACAAAGAAAACACGCACACGCGACAGAAGAATGAACGCATACAGTATACTGTGGTGCGATTGCAGTTCGTCGTTAACTGTTAAGATAATGGAGCGTTGAGCTTATAGCCTCAGTTTGTGGGATGATGATTTCGCCTCTAACGAAAGCTTCAACCCCGGATTGCCGATAAAGCGCACTGCGTTTCCTCGCTCACCCGTCGATTCTAGGGCTAGAACCGCAAGAAAAACGTTTGCGCAAAGATGTGCGATGTGAAGATGTGTGTACGTTCGTACTTTTGACGTTTAAATAGAACCCACGAAAACGCAAAAACATTTCGACCAGCGCCGTAATGAAGTATGTGGCTCAGTGATGTCCTTCGGAGTCTCTAGAGGGGGCCGATAACACTGCTATTATTCTTTACCTTGTGAGAGAGAGAGAAAGAGAAAGAACAAGATAAAGTTGAAAATTAAATTGATTCGATGAAAACCTGCAATCGTCAGAAAAAGGATGCCTTCTTTTGTGTCTCACATTACTCACGCTACAACAAAGCAGTAGCAACATCCCAAAAGTTTGGAGTGTCTTGGCAAGTTGAGAAAACTAGATGTCTGTGCCAGGAAATGTTCAAATTTAACACTACTTTTGATTGTATCATCAGTAGTTGAAAAAAATATTGCTTCTGTTACTTAACATCGCTGCGACTCTTACAATATGTAGACATTTTTCATTGTTTCCATTATCACCGTGTTGGTTGGGGTGTACCATCAAGTACGTTTTAGACAGGGTTGTGTAGAAAATTGTGTATTTACTAGACGTATTCGATTTGAATGTCGCAACCGCAATGCGAGAAAGAAGTACAGACGGTGGTTCCTTCAGAAACTGTTCACTATGCTTTTCTCACTCTATGTCTTTCCCACTCGGGAGCGAATGACGAATTTTTCTTACAACCCCCATGACCCGTACACAAACTAGAGGAAATTGCAAACTAACAAACAGTATCCGAACATCGCCAAGGTTACTCTTTGAAAGATTCGCGACATTGCAGGTGAAACCCACTTCGGTGAACGCGAAGGCCATCTGTTTCGTTCACGGTATGGGTATTGAAAAATGTGTGTGGCACTTCGTACCGTGCCGCCATGTTGAAATCCACACACAGTCACTGATGGCCAACTATGGCTAATCCACAAAATGGACGGACACGAGTTCGAACGAAGGACGATGAGCCGTAATTGCGATTAACGAACTTTATTACGCCAGCGAGTACCTACCTTTGTTAGTAACGGGGATGGGAAATTGATATCAGGATACGATCCAAAACGCAATATAATTGGTGACACGGCAAACCCGAGCGCAGAACCTTCCGTCCACCAGCGAACGCAAACTCGAATTACTTCTCGAACTCGAATTCGAACTCGTTGTACTTCTCAACCGTGCAACGTTGAATGAAAATGCTGTGGTTGAAGCGGTGCAGAATGAGCCATTCCCATCAGTTGTCTCGCTTTTGAGATAAGAGATATTTTCTCTCTGGGTTATTTTCTCTCCGAGCGAAGCAGACCACATTTGACAGAAGGCCGTTCCTGGCTGCTGTCAAATGCTGACAGCAGTAAACAAACAAAAACAAACTTACTGTCCGAGAGAAATTGAACTCCGTGCCACATATCCTTTTAGCGGAACGAGAATACTTCTGAATATCGCATCAGCATGAAAGAAATGAACCAGGAATTTGGTAAAAATTGTAAAACGGTGCTAGCTACAGCGATTTCATTGCACTAATGCACTTCTATTACATATTGCAGATGTTGCAAGGCATTTTGTCAGCGTGCTGGAAATGGATGATAGTATTTCTCCTGGTATTGCCGCAATCAAAACGCTACTGATGGTGCTGGAGAAGACAAAATGTATGTTTCAGTGGGAAAGTTTCTTGCATTTTACTAAAACTATGGCCCACACTTAGTTGATACGGTACAGGAGCTACACACTACGATCCAATCAGCGGTAAGTGCAATGCGTCATACGGATAAGCCGATGACTTCGGTTGTCTCCGGGACCGAGTTGTTTTCGCGCTTCATAACGCTCGCCAAGTTTGACGATAAAACGATGGACGAAGTTCGAGACATCATGCTAACCCGAGGGAAAATGTTCTTAACCAAGCTGCTCGAAAGCAGAAATGTGATCGCGAAGCAGGCGATTACGTTCATTAATGATGGCTGTGTAAGCATTGTACAACCATTTGGTTGTTTGGTCGGTGAAAGTAGGTAACCAATTCCTTTTGCAGAGAATTTTGACCCACGCGCGTTCGCGAACGGTCCGTGAAGCGCTTATATTGGCGGCACAACGCAACAAACGTTTCCATGTATTCATCACACAGAGTGCACCAGACCACCATGGGTGAGTTGGATTATTTGAAGAGATTATGATATGCATTCCGTTTTATTGGAATTTATTGCTCGCCCCTTTTATGCAGCAAACAGATGGCAGACGAATTGGAAAAAGCTGGTATCGATTGCACTATCATCCTGGACACGGCAGTTGGATACGTGATGGAGACAGTGGACATGGTGCTGGTCGGTGCCGAAGGGGTGGTAGAGAGCGGCGGGATTATTAATCGCATCGGTACCGTAACCATGGCAATATGTGCGAAGGAAATGAAGAAACCCTTTTACGCGCTTGTGGAGAGCTTTAAGTTTTGCCGTTTGTATCCGTTGAACCAACGAGATCTTCCCGACGATTATAAGGTATGCCAAACATTCTTTCAGCACATACGGTTATTGTTAACAATTTTTACTCTGTTTCTTTACACACGGTGCAGTATAATAAGCATAATCTGAAGAACAAAGCGAAGGCTCATCCGATGGTAGACTACACACCACCCGGCTATATCACTCTTCTTTTTACCGATTTGGGGATACTGGCCCCGTCAGCCGTTAGTGATGAGTTGATCAAACTGTACTTGTAGTCCTTTGTATATAATAAAGCTTTAGAAAAGATGCATGAAAAAAGTTCCAATTGTAGTTTTCACTTAGTTCTGTTCGGTTTCTGTTAACTTTTTTTCAGAGTTCTAATAACGTAGCTGGGGAAATTTTATGGACGGGCATGGCAAAGTCTGGACTAGGTAAAGAAAATCATTGCACTTATTAGCAGGTAAAGATGCGGATTTAACCAAGCAAAATTATTTCAATACCAGACACCGTTTTCTTTCAATAAATAATGATAAACGGGAAGGGATATTTCACTTATATACTTAATTTATGTAAATATCGCAATAATGTTCCTAGCTAGTTCGGCTAGTTCGGCACCCGGTGTATAAGAGTCGGCAGGCAGAAATGTGGTCTAGTGTTTGGCAAAACCCCGTTACTTTTTTTATGCAAGTATGATTTTGTGCGTACAAACTAGGCAGATCAATGGATAATTTGTCGTGTATCATACGCTTATATGTAATTGTTTAAAAGCTAAGCTGCCTTCTTTTTTGTAGAATTAGAGAACAAGAAACCTTCATGTTAACCGTTGCGATCACGCGTATCCCTGTTCGTTCGCCATTTTGGAAGTTGGAAAATTTAGTGAACCTTGTTTGTGTTTCTACTTCTCGACGTCCGATGGCACACAGCACAACTGTTGGAGCGTAGCAAGAGTCCATTTGTGATCATTCTGCTGCAAAGTTTATACAGTGTCAAAACAATACAAAATAAATACAGTAAATCAACTTCTTGTTGAAGCACAAAAATTTGATTGAGAATATGTTTCGAGGAGAAAGAGCTGGTTGTCTTATCATACGATTGCATAAAGTGCTTCCTTCTATCGCTATCCCAGCATTCAATTCCCGCGCACTACCATCTTGCCGGCCTAATATCTATCACACATTTATTGCATATGCGTTCATATGCATTACCCCATATAAATCCCTTAAACCGAGTTATTCACTGTGTTCTTCTGTTCATCGTTGGCGCGGTCATACGAAGTGCACTTCTTCATCCGTTTTATTTGCCAACGCAATCATTCGCCTTTCCGAACTTTCGGAAAAGCAATCATTCCGAACATTCGCAATCATTCGCTAAATTCTAATAACTATTGCTGTCTCTAAATAGTGATACTTATACAGTTCTCTGTCTGCATAGTTACTTTACAACTGAACAGCCCACACGTAGAAATACGGCTGTCGACACAATTTTCTAGGTATCAACTTAATGTTTCTAACTTTTCCGTTGCCCTCTTTCCTGTTTACTTTCCTACATTAGCTCTGTCACACTTATGGAAGCACTTTTTGCAACACGTTACCATCCCGATCTTTTTTACTTAGGTTTCGTTTTCCTCTCTTTGATTTTCGATATGATGCCAAATGTTCATATTGTTTTTATCGTTAGTTTTGCGCTTTTGATTACTTTTTCTGTGCAGAATGCCTTGTTGAAGAGCCATTTGGTTTTGATATTGTTTTACTTACTTTTTAAACTATTTTTTGTTTCGTTTCGCAAAGCGGCAAATATGAGGAACAAATAGTAAGGAAGCTGGGGATGGCCTGCATAGAAGCTCCACTTGGCCCTGATTAAAAGTTGGCAGCATTGAACAATCGCTGTAATATCGTATTCCACAGTTTGCTAGTTGCCGACCATTCGACAACGGAGTCCTCTTTCGTCCACGGTCCACCACCGCATGCCATCGGTCAGTCCTTGGGGCAAAGCAACAGTGCATCGACGACGGTATAGATTTCGTCAAAGTGTGGTCGACTTTCCGGTTCGTACATCCAGCACTTCAGCATGAGCCGGTACATCTCGGGCGGAGCACCTTCCGGCGCAGGCATCCGGTAGCCTTCGTCGATTCGCTCGCGTGCATTCGAGTTGCTCATGCCCGAGTAGGGCGTGTCGCCGCGACTGAAAATTTCCCACACTAGAATCCCGTACGACCAGACATCGCATAAGGTTGTGTATTTGCCAAAATTCAGCGCCTCCGGTGCGGTCCACTTGATCGGGATTTGTTTCATGCCGCCGGATACTGGGGAATAAAAAAACAAAAGCGAGTAAAACTAAAGTTTCCCATGTTCACTCTGAGAAGATATTGTTCAGCTTACCGATGTATTCTTCTTCCTCGCGGGACATTCCAAAGTCGGAAATTTTTACTATATTCTCGCTTCCTATCAGACAGTTTCGAGCGGCAAGATCCCGGTGTATGCAGTTCTTCGATTCCAAGTACCTCATGCCGGCGGCTGCATCTCGACACATTCCCATTAGCTGCCGTTGGCCAAGCGTGGTAGCGTTTTTGCGCAAGAACATCAACAGTGAACCCCCGGCCACCAGTTCCATGACAATCATGATCGGTTGTTTCTGCACGCAAATACCGATCAGCTTGACAATGTTGGGATGATCGTACTGCTTCAATATGCGACCCTCTTGAAGAAATTTACGCTTTTGTTCCTCCGGCAGCGTCATCCGGCACGTCTTTACCGCAACCAACGTGTTTTTGGACGACTTTAGTTTAGCTTTGTACACGTCGCCGAAGTTTCCGCGACCGATCTTGTCCAGCAGAATCACGTCATCGTTGCTGAGCTCCCAGCGCTCGCGTAGCACCGGCTTACGCAGTACTGCACCTGAACGACCCGTCACCGGCAGCTCCGATTGATACTGGTGCACGATCAGCTCCTGTATGCTCGGGAACGCAGGTCCTTCGAAGCGATAGTGTCCCTGCACGAAGGAAAAAGAACGGTTAATGTTTCAGGAGCGTCATCAATAGGACGAATGTTGGCCACCTACTTCCGCTGTTGTCTGTACAATAAAGTGTTTGTGCCCGTTCCAGCAGACACTGAGTACGGTTTGGCTTTCGTCGTTCCGTGTAGTCTCTCGTACCAAAAAGTCACCCTCATTTCGAAGCAGTCGAACTACTTCTTCCCGCGGTAATACACCGTGAAACCATTCCTCTTCATGCAACGGACGATTCGTGGACAGCGTCATCTAGAATGTTATTAATAAAGAAGTCAAACAAATCGTCATATTTAAAGGGCATTTTAAGTATTTATTGTTGAATCTTGCTGCTGCCGCCAATAGGATAATGAAGGAGCTGGCGCTGAAATTCCATGCAAATGGTTTGCTTTAAGACGATGCTAGTTCTGAGAATATATGTTCTGGTGATATCAAGCCGGATCGATAGTGATGTTCAAAGATTTCTGCTAAGCGAAAAGAAGATATGAAAAACAAACAATTCATATGAACAAGTCTAAGATCAAACGTAATTAACATGAGTGAACAGGTTATGATTCGGAAAAGGCGGTTGGGACAGAACGAGGGGAACCTATTAATATCGATGTTAAAAGGCCATCAATTAATGTCTGGCAATGACATCTTATGCTTTGGACACGAAACTGCTTAATACCGTGGTGGCAGACACAGCAGAAATAGAGAAGCAGCATCAGTTGCCAACTTGGCAGCCAGCACTATTCTCGATTACCGATATTTTGATCAAACATTTTGTCTTCGATAGAATGTCACCAGATGGAACGGAGTACAATTATGATTTATCATAGTTTTGCAGCGAATATGAAGATTTAAGAAGATATCTGTAAAGCTCACCAGCGTCTCTTTCGATACAAAAGGCTAAAAATACGAAAAATTTCGGATCAAATTCCGAAGATTCCTAAATTGAACGAGCAAATGAATTAGTCTGAAAATCGTTCTCTCTCTCTTTTGCTCTTCTCAGCATTCAAAAAGGGGGCAATTTTTTCGATTTCATTTTTGCAAACATGCAAAACGGTTTCGAAAATGATCCTGAATTTGGGTCAAACGTAATTGAATTTAATCTTTAATGAATCCAACGTCGGTCCCGTTGTAGCACATGCTCCTCCAGACTTTGGTGTAGTATACGTGTTAGTATCGTACATGAAAATGAGTAGAATTCGAGAATCTTATATCAACCAGGTAAGAAGCATCTTCCTGAATCTGCAGCCTTAGCACAGATACCAGTTCCGGAGGTTGTCCCGTATCGGGGGCAGCATTTAATAAACAAAATAAGTAGGAAATTTCAACCGGCTTTGACGGTCGCCTCTTTAAACTACAAGACAGCTTACGGTTTGCCACGTTTTAACTCATGATACATTTTCAAAACTTGTTTTCGACATTTGTTTCAAAAATGACTTCAAGCTATTTGAAGATAACTGAAAATATTACGATTCGTCGCTAGCAGGCAATACTTTAAAGCCCATTTTAAGCGTCGCCAAGCATAACCAATTCAAACGATTTCACTTCATAACTGAAGTTTGTAAAATCAACAAACAACCAAAATCATTCTTAATCAATATTTTATTCATGATATTGAATGTATGTATGAAAACTAACAGTAGCGTTTGTGGCATGAATGTACATCCAATCTAAAGCAGTCGATCAGTTTAGTGCAGGTTGGGAATTCTAGCATGTTGCATTCCGCAGACTTCTTGTTTTGGGAGTGCAAGTTGAAGGTGTGCTGGGCAACAATGAAAGAGTACAAGTCAGAAACGGTAGTGAACAAACGTGAACGCTTACCATCGCCATGGTAACCTCGCCAAGTTTCTAAGCAACATATCATTAACAGCGGCAGTTGTGGAAGCGCATTATTGCGTGAAGTCGAAAGGCGAGCGCCCAAACCGGAATACGTGCGCAAATCATCCGAAAAGGATAAGAAGAAAGTAAAATTACTTTCATCAGAGAGTCCCGCAGTCAATTATACACGAAACATCATTGACGTATTTGCAGACATCAATGTCAAGAAGTGAGCGATGGATGGCAATGCGGAGGAAGCGCGCACTACAGGGTGCGGAGTCGTGTGGGGTCCCGGCAGCTTGCCGATACGGTTCAGGAAAATGTTCAAGAAAAGTCATCGCGAAGAAAATATGACGTGGGCTGAGATGTGAAGCGCGACAAACTTCCCCGGTGCTGCATAAAAAAAACAACCAGATATGCAAAAAATAAGTATAAAACAATTGCCTTTACCATCAGCAGGGTCATGATGCGTTTCTTGCGAACTGGAGGCCTCGGTGGAAACACAAAGTTGTGATAAACGCTATCGGTTTCGTACGACGACGATGTAGATGCCGTCGTACTAAATTCGGTGATGCTCATGGTTAAAAAATTCGAGAACGTATTCAGCACTATTGCACTTTTCTTATTCAATCAATTTTACGCCCGGGTAAGCAGCTCCGGCGCGCACTGAACTGCAAAAACACCAACTTCTACTTCTACAGACGGTGTATTTATAAGCACATACTCTAGAAGAGCCACTAAGAACCACTCAGAACTGAAAACCCATAGAAAAACAGGTGCCCAAGGTGCAGATGCGTAGGCCTTTAGAAAGCAATTTTCACCGATTTCTCACAATCTTTATCTGTATGGGGTCGCTCAGCTCTGCTCAAAATATAAGCGAAAAATAAATGGAAAACTGTCGCTCGATTTTTTCGCCGGCGGACGCCTCCATCGAGGGAGGAAGCTAATTTTTCACTGACCGTCATAACCCGACGACCGCGTGCCGAGACGGTTTATTTTAAAGAGCATTCAGATAGTTGCGACCAAGAGAAAGAGTCTGTGCGACATACGCGAGAGAGTGAGCTGATCGCGTTCGCGCAATGGTAGAGGAAAACATTCCATTTTCACACGATCGTGAAGATTTTCACAAAGCCTGGCAAAGTTGTCGTTTTGGCACCAAGCAAGCAACTTACAATTTTGTACACTTCTTCGCATTCCGTACCATGTACGGTTGTACTTTCTGTTTTGTTGTAACCTACTGCAAGCAAAGCAAAACTTTTCAATGGTAGTCAAAGGCCAATAGACGGTTTTGCAACCAAAAGGTTTCAAAAACTCCTCTTGCGTTGTGAGAAAACTGTGGTCGCTACTGTAGACTAGTATCTTTCATCATGAAACCCGCGGTTGCCTCTTGCAAAACAAGACATTTCTCATTTGGCCACACGAGAGATGAAAGTCGCGAAACGGAGCAAAACCAGACGCAGGCACAGGATCGACCCGGGCACGAGCACGCTGGTGGTGCCCATGTGAAAATGTTTTGCACGCGCTTACCGGCGCCCGGCTGGTGTATTGGTAAGTACGCCAGCTTGGTGTGGCCATGTGTGTAGGCAAACGGTTTTCGTTAACATTAATAAAAATAAAATTAAAACATCACTGCAATGGCATACGATGAGATCAACATGGACGCATGTATTTTTGCTGGCTTTGTAAATCTTATTTCTCCCTTTCTCGCGCTTCACCAAGGAATGCTTCTGAGTCTCATCTACCTATAGAGCATTGGCACCACACGGGGCGGCCGAAAGATCGCTCCCCCGGATCTCGGTTGTCGCCTGAACCTGCCCTTCAGCAACGCGGCAATAAACGTCAACTGGGCACGGAACACGCGTGAAATTGCCGGACTATCGGCCCATCCTAGCAAAGGTCATTCAATCGTTAGTGCGCACCCGGTTCAGCGAAGGTGGATCAATTATCAACCCAGCTAGACGTTCAGAATGGGCCGGTTACGAAAGAAATGGTGTGTAAATGTCATTCTTTACTATGCGATTGGATAGAAGTGTGTCGCGCTGAATGTAGGTCAAAGTCAAAGGGAATTTGAATCAATTGGTTGGAAACAGCTAAAAAGAACAATGAGAAACTAGATTTGTACGGCAGCAGCGCTAATTCTTTAGATGATAAAACTACTCATAAACATAACATAAAGTTTTAGTATAGATTAGAACAAATTCAACTAAACACTATGAGGTGAGTGTAACAAAAGCTACCGATCATCAAGCACTAAACTAATGCTAGTGGTCGAACGAATGCAAGAAGAAGAAAAGAGAAAGAAGCATATTATTAATTAGGCGTAAAACACAGTATTTATGCAAAATAAAACTAAAATCAAGCTACTATTAGACAGTTACAGAGGCATGCACTACGACAGCACGCAGCAAATACTCACACCAACAACACCTTCACAATAGTCGGTTAGTTTGTGGGGCTTAATCGTTAGCACATCGATATCTTCGTACTCGAGATTGATCATCTCGGACAGGGACCACTCCTGTACTGCGATTGCCGCGAGCTCCGCCTCTGCCCAGCTAGCGTCCGCGCCGTCGCCATAGCACCCGTTGCAAATGTCGAGTTCCGGAAATTCCTTCGCAAAATCCAACACCGTCCGGCTCGGATGGATGGTGGTGCCAGGACGAACGATGCGCTTCGAGCACGTTCGGCAAACCTCTCCCGTTGGCTGCCGTTGACGCGCTGGGTGTCGCTGCCCGGAAGCGCTCACCGTCGGGATGTTCCGGCCCGTCCCAAATCCTGCCCCGTTCACCTTCTTATGCACTAATTTGGTAAACTTTTCTTTCAGATTAGTTTTAAAGCTCGTGCTGGGTTTACTACTCGAATCGGGAGCAGCACGGAGACCGTGGAGATCTGGGTGCGATGGTGTCGTTGTGTCACCGGATGCACGGATGGGCGTCGAGCATTCGGCCGGTTGCGGTGAAAGCAGCAACGGCACACAATATTCTCCACCCATAGTTTCGGCTCCGTGCCCGATCGAATCAGACCGTACGGGCGGATCGTCGGAGAAGGTAAATCTAATGGCCAGTAAGCCGGGACGTTCCTGGTCTGCGATCAGATCTAGCTTCTCCTCGGGACGCTGTGTCTGACGCTGGGCGAGATTGATGGACGAATCCTTCACCTTGTTGGTCGAGTGTAAGAGTTCGCGCCAGGTGGCGCGTACCGTGGCCGAAAAGGACGAGCCGGCCGGTTTCGTTGCGTGGTCAGGCGACACTCCCGGTTGCAGCTCGTCGGCCAGCAGTTCGTCTTCCGAAAATGCATTTGGAGGGTGCAACTGATGCTGCTGCTGCTGCTGCTGGTGATCGTGGCGCTTCTTCTCGTTCCTGGAATGATGCTGTCGATGAGCACGGTTCGCTTTGGACGACTTGCGTTTCTTTTTCTTCTGACCGCTGCTGGCGACGGTTCGGTTCAACGTTGCATGCTCCGCCATTGTGCTGCGGTCGGTCGATGGGCTTGCCGAACCGGTTTCCCGCATCAACCGAAACTGCCGTTGACCGGCGTGTGCCGCCATCCGATTTCGCAGTCGTCCGGAGAAGCTCTCGCCGTTGGCCGTAGCCTTATCGGGCGTACCTGTTCGCTGTAACACTTCCAACTCTCCTGTGGCGGCCTTCGATCCCTTTATGCGGAGTTTGATCTTGTCACGAAAACTGTTAGCCTTTTCGAAACCGCTGGCGGCTGGTTTCGGTACGGGCAGCAACTCTTCTTCGGTACGCAGGACGCGGATGTACTCGTAGTGCTCCGAGAGCCGTGCCGATAAACGCTGATGCTCATCGAGCTTCACGTTCAGCGCGTCGATAATATCGAGATGCTGTTCGATGGAGGATTTCCAGTGGCCACTGCTGCTGCTGTTGCTCTCCCCATTCGCTGCTTCCGGTAGCGCCATCTTCATCGTCAGATACTTTGCTTCCAACTCGGCCCGGTTTACTGCTGCCTCCAGAGGTTCACATTCGAACCGCGAGCAACCGTGACGTTCCTCGACTTGCTCATCGTCGTAACTTTCTTCGCGCAGCAAATTATTCTTCGAGTCGTTCAGGACGTCATTCGCTGTCGCATCGTCATCACTATTGTCGTCCTCATCATGGCCACAGGCTGTTCGCTGCTGTTCGTTGCGGTTTAGCAGATGCATCTCACTGTCCTCGCTGCAAGCTTTGGCCCGCAAACGCCGATACTGTCTGCCATCGATCCCGGAGTTGAGTGAGTTAATGAGGTTAGAATCGAAATGGGGCGCAGCGTTGTTCGAATCAAAGCGATCTTCCGATCGCGCGGCACTGCTGATGTTAGTATACGCGGCACACGCTTCCTCTCTCTCGTCCCGAGCCAGATTGTCACGCCAACCATCGTTGTACGCTTCCATTTCGACGTACACGTTCGACAGTCGATTGTCGGGATCGCATGGTTGACCATGGGAGGAACGTTCGGATGCCCCACGATCGGAAAGCTCCGCACCGGAAGCGCTCAGACTCGGAGGCCTGCCGTCGCAGAAAGCTTCCTCACAGTCTACCGGCAGCTGCTGGTAGTGGTTAGTACCGTGCGGTGGTAAGCCGTCCACAGAAGCTTGCACACGCTCACACGCAACAGTGGAAGGACTACAAGCACTATTTACCGTAGCGGCAGTCGTAGCCGTCGACCGGTGCCCCGGTTTCGGCGTCTGCGCTGGGGTCGTTCCGGTTGAATCGTTCACGTGGGTACCAGCACCCGATCCCGGCGGCCCCGGGGGTCCCGATTTGCGACGCAACTGATCGATTATCATAGACATAACACCACCACCACCACCAGCCCCATGTTTGCCACCACCGGTGCGCAGTGAGAAAAATCCCGATGTCAACGGTCCGCCGTTGTGCTGTGAGTCGGTCTATTCGCGGTTCGAAAAATGGTAACACAATCAACGACCAAAGAAAATGAATAATTGGTTACATTAGTGAGAAACAAAACCAAACCACCGCACAACTAGTCGAAGATGAAGAGCACCCGGTCAAACAGTTGCTAGAGAGGATCTAAAATGTTCAAGTTAGCGGCATCTACAAGCACACCTTGTGGGATGCTGGGGACCACCGTGCACTCACCGAAAGGTCTTGACTGACAGACTTTTTGTTCTCGATAAGGTGTTCTACCGACAGGTCGTCACAACCGGATGGTAGCTCCTCGCAACCGACCTCGTTCAACGCAGCCCGGATCATGTCGACCAGCTTCACCGTCTGACGTTCTTGACAGCGCAGGTTGCTCAGTTCCTTCGACGATCTGGGGGTCGCACGAAAGGTTAGGGATGGTTTAAATACCCCGTACACCAAGAACTCACTTATTGCTGGGCTGGTCCTTCCCGGGGGTTCCGTTTTGTGCGCCATTCAGAATCGGTGTGGATGGTTTGGTGGCCGGCGAACCGACAGGGCTGGCGGCGGGTGACCCGGACGCACCGCCCCCGGTACCGTTCGGTTCGGCAAACAGTTTGCTTTGGCGCTCCTGCAGCTCCTTGATCGTACTTTCGAGCTCGGTCTGCCGGCTGCGCAGCCAATCGACTGTGAGGTTGTCCACCGTGAGCATGTTGGCTTGCAGTTTGCCGAGACTGTCCTCGACGAGGCTTTCGTCGAACTGAAAGACGACCGGGGCGGTCGGTGAGGTTTTATGCTTCTCCGTGAAATCCCGGTACTCCTCGGTCGAGTTGATGTTCGCTATGCTCGACTCGATGCGTCGCTGAATGTCGGCGTACTTATCGGACGTGGTGTCGCTTAGCTTGGCAATCTCCATCAGCAGGTTGCTCCTGAAAGTTGAACGTTAATTAGAGGTGATTTCGAGCCACAAGTAAGTCGTGATTGTATTAGAAAGGTAGACGTGCGCCTCTGCAGTATGTAGGCGTGGAAATGGAAACTGTTCAAAATGTTGACCACACAACAAGCCAATAGAACTTTTCACGAATGTACATTGCCCACTTTGAAAATCATTTAACATAACGTATGCGATTAAGGTACGCGATGCGCACCACAACGCACCATCATGAGTTTCATAATTTAAATTGATCCGATGAGTTGGCAGTATTACCGGCAGCGGAGGCCACAGGAAGTGGCCCAACCTGAAACACCCGCACCACACCGCAAGCGAGCCATCACTTGGCTGGCCCTCCTTGTGGTTTCAGCCGGATGTTGGACGAATTAGTTCTTGGCGATCCCATCCAAATTATTCAAGCCCACTTCGGTAGCTTCGCCGGCCGTAGGACGCTGCGCCGGAAGCGGACCGTCAAGATAGCGCACAAATTGCTGACTAATGCGCCGCACTGTCCAGGGAGCGGTCGGCTACAACAACACCTTTGGATGCCTACGTTGCATGCTAGTGCGGCCGCCACTACCTCTGTACCTACCATGCCTGAATGAAGCCCTCCTGGAGGGACTGCTGATTTTCGAGCAGGCCGGGCAGCAGAATCGTCCGGAAGTCTTTCTCCACCTCGACCGCTTCGGTGATGAGCAGGACGTACTCGTTGTGGGCCTGGTGTAGCTTCCGGCAGGCTTTCTGGTACTTGTCGATGACATCGTCCAGTTTACGCCCAGATCTGCCGGCTGCATGGCGTAGACCATGGCGTGGTTTGTTGAAATGGCAAGAAAACAGACATACATAAATAAACGGGAAGGCATTAGCAGCATGATATGCGTGCAAAGTATGGGTATTGCCCTGAAACCGGCCCCGAAACAAAATTCTTGATACCGATTTTAAAACTTACACTTGATATGTTCCTCGAAGCGTCCGCGAAGCAGCTTATAGTAGTCTAAATGTTTCTGATATTCACTTTTCTTTCGGGCAACGTCCTCTGAGAGCTGTAATGCGAAAAGAACAGAAAGTATTATTAGTACTATTTTCATACTATCTTGGTTCCATACTGTGATTTTCCGCTCTAATCAGGCCTTTCATTGCGCTTTATTAAACGTTTGAATTTACATAAAAAACCTCCAGGTTGTTACATTGGAAAGGTGTTTTTACTCTCCATTCAATAAATAACGAGACGTGTTTTATAATTCACCTTGCGTATCTTAAGGCGTTATTTCGTTCTAAAGTTTTTAAAGAATCGCGTTAATGAATTGCGTTATTCGCTGGCAAACACGCCCGAACGTACGATGATTTATAATGACTGAATTTACTATCACTACACCAAAGACCTTTGTTTCAATTAAGCACTTATGTCAACTGCTATCAGCGGGAGTGGAGCTTCCACCAGCCCATAGTGCCGATCCTACCGATATACCACCGTACCGTGCACTGGGAACCCAGAGAGGGCCCAGCTACTGCACTGTGCACAAATGGAACCAGACTAGTGTATGCATTTTATGCAAATTCAACCGAGACGTTTCCCATCAGCAGCAGTACCCAGCTGCGCCATGCAATAAACTTCCCACCGCTACCATAACACTGCCATAAATCATAACCCAAACCTCCCGCGGCCCTTGGTGTCACGTAAAGAAGATTTGATTTAACCTTTTCCGCCTTCACTGCCAGGTTTTGTTATCGCTGCGTTCGGTTTGGAGTTTCGTTTCTTTCTTCCCCTAATGATACACTTGAAAGCAGCTATCAATTTGGCTTGCATGATTGGGATCCATTGGAAAGTCATTTTTCTGTACCCAGCGTTTTTGCTGACGACGGCCAGGGCAAAGCCACGGCCAAAGATCACTCAACCGATGGTCCTTCGATTCTAGCGACATGAAGCTGACCAGCGCTAGAACGTTGCACACCGACCCGTATGTATGCAGCGATGCAACTGGGCAAGAAATGATGGCGGGATTTTGGGGGAAAAAACTATCCCGGACCCACACTGGCATCGTTTGATAAATTGATGGATTTTTTACCAAGCATTTCCCTTTGCATGGGAACGTTGGAAAAAGTGGAAACTATAAATCAGGACGCACACATTTCAGCAAATACCGGGAACCGCTCGCAGGGACACTCGGTGTTTAAGCGGAACTAGCGGAACTTATTGTAGTGCAGACCAGTTAGAACGCGACGCTTTGTTACTTCGCTTTCTGGAGCAATGAGATCAAACGTGGGCTGCAGATAACGCAGACAAATCTAACGCAATTGCTAGTGATTCCAGCTAACAGAACGTTCGCTTTTTGTCCCTGGCTTTAAATTGTTCCATAATGGCCACCGCCTGCCGGTTTTCAGTTTTTGTCCACAATTTTCCTAACGACGCACCGATTAGATTGCCTTTAAAAACCGATTTTGGAGTGTTACAGGTTACAGAGTCCTTCCATGCCTACTGAGTTTATACCGGCACGATCGTTTCGTGTACGTTCTATCTGCTGTGGTTCTTAGTCCCGTGAAGTCCTCCTTAAATTACATCCCTGCCTGCATTAAACGCCGTATTCTGTATTCTGGCTGTCCGGGTTCGTGTATCAGCAATTGAATTATGGCAATTCTACTTGTGGAAGTTGCTGATGATTCGCAAACAAACACAGACTGCAAACAGCAAGCTACGAAGTTTTCTGCCTCGCAGAAGGTCACCGACGGCATTTTATACGATGCTCTAAAGCTTCTGAAAGTGTACGGGATCTCAGGTTCTTCCAGAGAGCGTTGCCGATACGTTGTAGTGTTTGTTACATTTTTGCTAGTCATATTTATTCCAAAGGTAGCGTTCCCGTATGATAGCTTCGAAACCGCAATTCTTGGCCACGCCGAACTCATATTTCAAACCAATATCTACACGTGCCTCCTAATTCTGGTAGTGCAAAATGAAAAGTTCAAGCAATTAGTAACAGACTGCAAACGGTTCGCAGAGAAGGGTTTGTAGAGTTTTTGATCTGTTCTTTGTCTTGGTCGAATAAAAAAAAAACAAAGTAATTTAAGCAGCATCTTCATCTCTCCACCAGTTCGCCGGTGTTCGTCACGGGTGGTGGTCGCTCACCTGCAGTTCCATCAGGGCGAAATCCACAACAGCAACAAAACCATATGTCGTCTGTTGTTCTGGGCGGTGAATGTCTTCGTCTTCGCGCCTCTGATGAGCACGGCCTGGTCGTACTATTGTGTCGCTCGACGGAACAATGGTACCGCACTGCACGGCGTTCAGATGGAGGAAAACTTCTACGGACTGAATATCAAATCCTCTTTGACGGATTATATGTTCTTCGAAGTCTTCATGATCTGGGCTTCGTACCTTGGCGCGTACTCTGTGGCCGTGAAAAGTGTCACGATGTTTAGCTTGATAAAATATTGCACACTTTACTTCCAGCTGGTTGGCCTGGAACTGCAAGTCCTCGCTCAGGCCAACGGCGACGATTGGAGGAGCAAACTTAAATTAGTCGTGAAAATGCACCAGAAAGCTTTCGGGTGTGTCAAACAGCTGGAAACCGTCACGGCACCTTTCTTTCTGGTGCAACTAACTCTATGCGTATTGATATGCAGCTACATGCTGCTTTCGTTTGCCGTTTCTGTGAGTTGGTAGATTCTCAACACTTCCGTAGTGTTAAACATTTTTTCAATAGTTGTTTCTTCCGTTACAGGGAGTGTTTGAGGCACAGTCCATGAATCTTTCTATACTATTTGCCGTTACCTTGTCAGAGACTTGCATGTACTGCTATCTGGGAGACAAGCTGTCAGCCGAGGTACGTTACACTGAGCACTGCACGCAACGGAAAGTCTTCCAAATAACATATTTAGAGCCTTCAAGTTTCGCACGTAGTGTATAGCTGCAACGCCTGGGATAAGCTCTCGGCTAGTAAGATGAAAAACTTGCAACTAATCATGCTGCAAGCTCGTCAGCCCGTCGGAGTTTCAGCAGGAAAATTTTTCTTCCTTTCCATCGAGCGATTCGGAAAGGTCAGTTCGCAGGATCGCTCACCTTTCATGTAGTTTCAAACATTTTTTATACCTTTCTTTAACAGCTTCTCAAAATGACATACTCAATTTTCATAGTGTTGAAGGACGTAATATAAAGATACGACGAAAAGCTCATTACATAAGCAATAGTAAATAGAAGTAATAGTAGGTATAATGTCACTCATCAAATGCGATATACAGTTATACATATTATTTTTTAAATCTTAGAATTTTCAATAGTATAGTTTTAACAATATTAAATATTAAACATAACCATCAACGTTCGCACATGCGCCGACACCATCAATGTTGTAGAAGAAAATATGTTTCATATTTTATAATAATATATCTTATAATGGCAATAGCGAATGCACAGTTTAAGTAGAATACATAAACAAAGCGACCGAGGGAGCTTTACTAGATATTAGGCATTATGTAAAATTCGAATTTTCAACAAGTAGTTCATAGTTTAGATCATTTGAAGTTTAATAATCGCGAGGATCGAATAAAGATTACCATTTAGACACTAAAGTATCTACCAGAACCCTACTCTTTTAGAACCCTATTGACAAATGAAGAAAAATCCTCAAAAATTATTAATAATCTTTTTTGTTCGACATTTACTAGCTTTGTTAATTGAAATTAGCAACAAAGATTGTTGCTTTAAAAAGTAGTTACAAACACTGTGTGCATTATTATTTTTGGCAACAATGAAGCAGAGAAAGAGGTCTGGTCTGGTCAACCGAGCAGTCGAGCTGTCGTTCTTTGGCCCAACATTATTACAAACCCTTCGCGCCCGGTGCAATTCGCTGCAAATATTTTCACTGTGGCTTACTAATAAAACGAACACATGCCGACAGGGAGAAAAGTCCGCATGCGTCCGGTGTGCGCTGTAGCAGAGCCGCGGCGATGTGGGAGACAACCGTAACAGTGGCCAGATTGTTTGCACTTTGCGAGATGCACTGCAGCATCGCCACGTGCACTTCGTCTAATAAGTTCGCATGGCGGTGGTCCCCACGCAATGCCGCCTTATTGCCGCCGTCGGTTACGTTGAACCGGCGCAGAAACTAGGCTGGCTCAGGTCGGCCGCGGCACCGTCCGCCGGGAAAACCGTTATCGAGCGGCGGTGTGATCTGGTTCTTCGATTACACCCGGACCTCCCCGGGAGGCATC
Source organism: Anopheles cruzii (assembly GCF_943734635.1). Classification (NCBI taxonomy): domain Eukaryota; kingdom Metazoa; phylum Arthropoda; class Insecta; order Diptera; family Culicidae; genus Anopheles; species Anopheles cruzii. The sequence continues at coordinate 35,144,584 of NC_069145.1, forward strand.
GTTGTATTTGATTTTGTGCATGAACGCGTAAAACGCAACTGATTCTCACACCCAACGGCGTCCCGTGGCGGCCAGATGGGAAACTGTAGCAACCCCGAACGGCTGTTATGCAGGATACCACCGTCAGCATCGCCGCCATTTGGTTAACTTTCGCGTATGGGTATGATAATTTTTCTGTGCCGGCTCAGGAGCGGCCCATACATCGAGACTTTCTAATTTCACTTTTTTTCGCTCAGCGATACTCAGAAACTACATTCATTAGGGGGATCGTTGCGTGCAACTTAACTCGGTGCACTATCCCATGCTCCAGTCAGGAGCTCATGTGCACGCGCCAGGGCTCCGTGACATAATGCCCTACAAAACCCTACTGGAAGCCTGGGAGCGGTTTACTTCGCTGACGCACATTGGCCGAGTTACTCGCGACTCGCGCTTACGCTCATGGTCGGTATTACGGACGCACACACACTGGGTTGCCTAATTGTTAATCATAAGGGAGTGAGTTTTAATTGATCGTGTCTTAAGGCATTCTTCCCCAGCTAGTACTCTGCAAATAGTTTATCAGTGATATACTATAGAAACCATGTTTTGGTGGACGAATAATGGACCTTCATTTTCTACGCTACAACGGGCAGTGCCGTATGATAATCAATTTCAATTTTTGCATTCAAGTTAGGGTTCGAACTGGTGACTTTCGAGTGGAAGAAAAAGCAAAGTGTTATTGAATAAAACATGTAAATTTTAATATTTCGATTAACATCAACCGCAACGCCTGTTCTCATCAAGGACCATTATGTTTTCGTTCCCATCCTAGTATAAACTATTAGACTTGTCCATTTTTCTTACGCAGAATGCTCGATAAACGAACCGTGAAGTTGAAGTTGTGACAAGGATAGGATAGTTTAGTTGCAGTTCGATTTCTATCTGTACATTACCTCATTTCAAACTAAGTTCCCATTTACAAGATTTACGGCAGCAAACTAATGACAGCAGTGTTGCACGTGCTGCTCCAACGATAGTAACTCCATTATATCTACCATAAGCTCGTAGTGCAATCAACGATAAAGCAGTTTAAAGATGATTCTCGTTAGAATGGTGCAGTTTACAAAAAAACACATTAATGCCTTCGTGGAGGTCTTAATCGTTCATTCTGTTTTTCTTTGCTATGCCACCCGGAAGTAGTTGTAATGACGAAAGTATCGCGCCTACAAACGATTTGCTCGGGTTTCACTGTCTTCTAAAATGTTTGCAGAAAAGTAAAGGATCTCTACATTATTAAGGTTGTGTGGAAACATAACAGAAGCTTAATACAGTACCGGCAATCAGAAGCATCCTTGTTCGGTCTTAAACGCGCGTGAAGAGTTATGCATCATTATCTTAAAATCCCGACCCAGACGCCCAAGCCACTTCACAGACGCCGAGCACCAGAACCGTGTTTTGGTGCGCAGCACCGAAAAGTGCATCGATCAAAGAAGCGGCCTCTTTAATATCCTGTGGGTGTGATGCTGACGCCGCGACCGGAGGGTTTCTATCGATTACACCGAAGCCCGCCTGCTTTGGCCCAAATGGCGTTCCCTGCAGCGGAAGTTTCACCAGACGAGGGAAGAACACGTTTCCACCATTCTTCCGCCCTCAGCCCGTGACGTTCCAGGACTTCGACAAACTGGAGTTCCGCGCCGTGGCTGCTCTTCCGAACGTTCCAGAGTGTTGTCTACCGGTACTGTAGGAGCAAGTGAATGCACTTCGACCAACGCCAGCCGGCAATCAGGTTGCATTCGAGTAGCGAACCCATCCCCCTAGAGAGAGAGGGTTCGCCCACCATACTGTGTCTGCGTAGTGCAAGACATTCCTAAAATGGCCAAGTGCAAAAGTCATACGAAAAATAGCTCTTGGTCTGGTCGGGGTGTTTTTATTACGGCGCCCTGCCAACCTTGCCGGAAGTGGCAGTCGGAAGGAAGATGTCGGAAGGAAGATCAACCGTTGGATGTCTGGTCCTGAACCATCACCAGACAGGGATGCTAGCCTTCGAGGGCTGGGTTTCGTTTTAGACAGAAACTGTCGTAAAGCATGCAACGACCCTTTGTTCAAAAGAGAGCTTGGGATTTCATGTTGATAGAATCATGTTAGGAACAAAGGATATTTATTATATCGTATTCAATCGAACGAAATAAGGAAGACACAGTAATATGGTATTTTAGACTGTAAAAGTGTTTGATAGAAATTATGGTACAAATCAGTAATAACATGGGTAACATCGATAGACGTGCCTCCATAAATGTACTTCTCGTTTTGGTCCTCCTCCTGGTAGCTGTTGGTGAGAAGAAAATGGACCTGGCGCAACTTTTCGAGGAGCTAGTGGGTGATCCCTGGTTCGTGCTTTATTGCCACTGGACGCAGAGCTTACTATTCACCTATTCAGATCGACCTACGTGGGGGAATCTTCAATATTAACTTCCACGGAAGGGCGAAGATGTTCAAATTGAAATTCACAGAACGAGAGTCAACCACTTCTAAATTCGACCAACCTCCGCCGGTATAAGACGAAAAACAAACAGTTTACGACAAGTGACGGAGCGGAATAAACGAAATCTATTCGAATGGACAAGCGCGACAAGGACTGCAAAAACCGGAGACAAAGGAAAACCGGAAACCAGAACCGGGATGAGCATGCATTTCTATCGACTTTTTACTCGTCTTGCGAACATTGTGATTGGGAATTCGACCATGTTTATCAGGTCCCGCGGGGGCCGATGTGAGCAGAGCGGTACATTGATACCGGTTCGTTCCTCCCAGTTCCTTCTCCCTGGAAGTGTCCCAGATATTCCTCGGTTGATGCGATTTAGTTCCACGGTGTCGGTGACATAGTTTCCACCAGCTCGCCTGTGTGCGTCGCATACGACTTCGATGTCTTTGGCCTTTTGGCGACGCACTCGTAAAGAGCCACTGCGGAAAATCCCACTGAATGTTGCAACTTGCTGCTCGGTGACCCGTCGATGCTCCATTCCAACCAGTCGACGTCATACGATCGATATCGCAGAGCCAAAACTGATTATCGGATCGGTTTTGCTGGGGTGTGCGATAGCTAGAAAATCATACTCTTCCTTCAAACTCATTGTTATTACATTGAAGTTAGTTCCATTTGTGACAGTACAAACATCCTGTATTGTTTCGAAATATACAACGACCAACCAGGTCTGCGTTCTTCGTGAGCAAGAGTTAAATAATATCAAAAGTGGCGGAACATTTCATAAAGCCCCTTTTTGTCGGTGTTGCTCTTAGGGTACATTTTCGAGATTCTGCGTCATCGCACAGTAGGTCGAGCTCTGGAATTGTGAGTCATAATTTTCAGCATCGCCGGAGTCGGATATGGAGTCAAATATTGTTGCTTCAGTTTTCTTTCAAACCGAACGAGCAGAGAAAGTTGGTCAATAACTTCTACATTACTACTTTCATCTGTATTATGTAAGTTGTTATTTACTCCATTAACTAATTAGTTCTACATCCAAAGCAAGAATACTGTAACGCTGCAAAAGTTCCAAGTCGTTTGGATTCAGTATGCACGAATGTTTGCAAAAGTTCTTCGGGCATTTATTACTTTTCTCCTCTGAAGCCATATATTGTCAGCCAAACTAATGTGTTACGACTTCGTTTCGTGTGTGGTTCTAAATTTCTCTTTGTTGCTCCCAAAAGTTTGCTCGGCGGTTGTGGAGCTTGCAGAATAGGTGCTATAAATCATCCACAACGCGATAAGTAGCTCTCACCATAACTGTTAGGAAACAGCATCCGAGGGCGTTTTTCATTTCATATTTTACTGCTATTGAATTTGACTTACCAGGCAGTACAGTAGTAGTTTTAAATTTTTGTATTTGCTAGCACTCGTTTTGTCATTTATTTTCTTAAAATTTGCTTTCATCTCATAAGCGGATGTTTAATGCCATTGCCGAAAAGAAAGTGTAACTAACTTCACGCTAGAGATTAATATTCTTCAATTTTTCTAATCCAAAATGATTAACTGAAGAGGCTTTTTGTAAAACAACTATATTTGATTTCCGCATTAAGATGATACCATTAACTTCGTACATCGTGGGAAACACTGGCGAAATAGGAACAAGCGAACTGGTTAGGCGCATTGGTCTGTCAGCCCATGCTTCCCATGCACTTGAGATGGCCAACTTGTGGTGCGTGGCCGCTTCTTCCAGACCAGGGCCAAAACCTCCGGTCAAAACATCGCCCCACCGACAGCATTTCAGATATCGAACAGCATCCCTCCTCAAGAGCGGTGCTGATCTCAAGGGCACACAAATAGCGGTATCGTTGCCACAGGGGTGGCCAAAGGCTTTAGAACAGGTTTCGAACCACCGTTCGTTGCATTCCGACGGTTCAGGTGCAACGATGCACTGACCTACCGTACACACGCAATACCCCACGCCACCACGCAAGGTGAAGATCAAGCCACCGCGCTATCACAGACGGCCACCTACGGGCTGTACTTTTGCCTACTCGCGCCCAAGCCAAAATGGTGTAACCGGTTCGAAAGTTTACTTAAAAACAAGTAACCCATCAACATACCTGCCAGTGGGAGAAAGAGGATCGAAGTTAAACAAGTTCCTGCGGTTTCCGGATATTCCGGAAACATTCCTGCTAGACTCCGATTTGCAATGGATTAGTGTGACCCCAATTGTGATAACCAATACTATTGCTTAGGCGAAATGTTTTACCAACTTTTAGTATTAGTGCCAAACGAAACTTGTCCGTTGCTTATTAGCCCAACCGTTCGTTGGTGGCGTTGTTCATCTTTTCGTCGAGGGTTAGTAAGGGTTGCAATTACCAGATGCATTACGCTGTCGGCGTTAAATGTCACGACGCGTATTAATCAAGCGCATAATTGAATCGTGGAATAAATTAAAACTAATTTGCGCCCGCTGCCCTAGAGGGATATTAAAATAAAAAAAACACTATCATAAACTGAACTATTATTTGGTTCAATATCGTAAACAGAGGTCTTAAACCAAACCGCAAAATAGCGTTACTAAACAATTAGCAAATGGGAGTGTTTGTGCAAAAATTACCACCTAGATTTCTCATCGGTATGATGTAAGTAATGCGTAACAAACATAACACTGAAAAAAAATTACCCATTATCAGGCAGGACGTGTAAATGACGGAGATATCATTACCATTTACTACACAATCACAATTTACACGAGCAGTCGGCGGAAACAGACGCTTTAATTGTTGCTCAAAATGGCTACCCCCTTTTGAACGGGGGCGGCAAGACACAGCTATGATCTTCATTTCACGGGTCAATTAAACCTGTCAGCAGACGATGCCGGGGCCCAAGGGATCACGGGGGGTGCGGCGGGAAAACGTTTACCTCTAAGTATGTGCACCTTGCGCGGTGTAAACATTGTGGTTACACGACACACGGGCTGAGAGTAAGCATTATTTCCCACCCGTCCGGTCGGAAAAGCGTGATGCCGACGAGCTGGAAACACGGAGTTTGTCAAAACCAACGGAGTCGAGGGTGAGAAGTAGACGAAAACAACGGGCAGCAAACATTCGAAAGATCTCCCCCCGAAAGCCAGTGAGCAGCCAGTGCAACTGAATATAATTGAATAAAATTGAATAAATTGATCGTCGGACGAAGGGTAGTCGGACAACGGTGGAGACGAGCGGGGAGCTGCGTCTTCCGTTTATGAGGCCGCACCGGGGTCGGTCGTGCTGAAAGGCCTACCTCTAATTTGTAAGGCGCATCGGCAGCGTGCTGTTCAGACTGTGCCAGACTTTAGGTTCGCCATTATTTTTTCACTTCTTCCAGCATTCACCCACGCGGCAGATTTTCCACCCACCCACCACAAATCGTTCACTTTCGTTTCCCATCAAGACCCCAGACGGGTAAGACGGGCCACTTAACACACTGCCCTGAAGACAACCCCAGAGACCGTGTACAGTCAATCTAGTTTCAGGGGTCTCTTCAGACCATTTTTACAGAAACGAAATTGATGCGCATCGTCTGCCCTGCTAACAGACCGGAAAACCATCTTCCGTTGGCACCTGGTGAGCACTGTTGTTACTCAGTAATAGGTGCTAATAGTGATTGCCTAACTAGCCTATCGATCATACCATGCGATATGCAAACTATTTATACAAAGAAGCAGTTAGTTTTAAATCAAAGTTAGATATTGGTTTAAGTTACATGGAAACTAAATTTAAGTTGATTCAAGTTAGTTAAATTAAGCCATTTAGTTCGGTGGCTAAAGAAAACAACAGATTAAAGGAAACATAAATGATTCATAAACATAATGAACATAATGAAACATTTCGTAAGACCATTTTGTGTATCGTTTGGCCAATTTATCAATCATGGAACGGAAAAAAATGCACGCTTTCTAAAACATCATTAAACAATACCGTTGGTATTAGTTTTGGCATACAAAAATACTATGATGCGCTGATGGCCGAGGGGCGCGCTCGGGATGGTGGCCTCATTTTAAAGTGTAACTTCCATTCAAACTAATCCGGTGCCGTTCCTGATTTCTTGGCGGTGGTTTGTAAATAGAGAGTTTATGCTTTTGGCTTCTATCAATTTTCAAGCCATTACTGGGAACACAAAACGAATGGCCTCTTGTTTATCACAAGTAAAACACTTGAATAGAAAATGGGTTAGTGCCAGATGCGGCGTACGCGTAGTACCGTGATTCTTTTTGACATGAATTCTAGCCGTCACTAATGCGGTGGCCCCGTAATCGAGCCGCAAAGAGAAAACTCCCGAGATCTTCTGCTTTCTGTTTAGATTTTTCATCGTTAACAGTTTGTTTTTTGCACAAAACCATTCTTTCGGCGTATCAGCCGTTACGCGGGGTTTTTCTTTCGAGGATATGCTCTAAATTTCTAAACTTTTATTAGTAGCGATGGCTGGAATCCGGGGGAGCGCAGCTGGCAAAACATCCGTGTTTCGCCCTCCACATGATGGACGCTGAACGAAAACAGACACAATGTGTCAGATTTTCTTCCGTTCGCCCTTTCCTGGCCGTGGTCCGCGCATATTGTCCGTGTCTAGTAGTGGACGTAATGCGATGTTTTTAGATTTAGTGGTTTTCACATCTATCAAAAAAATCCAATCTTCGTCAGAAACACAACAGTACGGTTCCGGTTGGCAAGTTGGTTCGCAAACGTCTTACGGCCAAAAACGGCGTATCTTCTCTCTGATCGAATCATGAAACAACTGTGCTCAGAAGAGGCTCAGAAAGAGCACACTGTTCGAAGAGATGATTTAAGAAACGGAACGATGAGCAATAGCGTCTCGACAACTAACGTCGAACGAGTCCTCAAGCCCCAATTAATACCAATTCGGTGATAATTGAAGGCAATTGCCTTCACAAAGTATCTTGGTGCATATTCTGTCTGGCGGCCACCGGGCAATGGGTGGGCCATCGACGACCAATACAAACGGCGAAGAAATGTTGTGGATGCTTGTACTTGTTTGAGTAACAAACTTTAATTGGTTTACTTTAATAACATTGAGACAGTCTATTATTTGTGTATTGTTTCACTAAAATGGTAATAAATACATGTCTTGTTACTTCCTAAACATCATGAAAAACGTTTAAAAATGTGGCAGCATGAAAAGTTAGCGTCCAGCATGTAAATTATGATAGACTGTAAATTATTTGTAATGATAATGTACGGGAACTTGTTAATTGTATTGTTACAAGTTTCGCCCCTAAAAGCATCGTCCGGTTTCTTACTTTGTAAGCACCCCGAAAATCACGCAGGTTTTTGTTTATTTATTCTGTCAGCTCCCTTTTTGGCTCTAAACACACACTGTTCTCCTTCGCCTTCGCTATCATTTTGGTCATCATCCAAGCCGACTCAACACTCGGACTTGAGGCTTCTGGTGGGGCCAACTACAAACTCAAACGCAGTCTCAAAAACATCAAACCGCGGGGATTTGCGCACCGGGGAAGGAACGGTTGGGAATGTCTTAAGAAACCGGTTGAAGGAATAGACACAAAAAACGCAGTACAAACATTAGCAAACCACGCTGAAGGGGCTGAAAACGGTCACAATTCGGAGTGGCGCCAAACGACTAGAGCGGCGGCGCAGTGTTTGTGCGTTCGCAATAGCTCCACCTTCGCCACCTTAGTACCGTACCAGTGACCTAAAATTGGCGACGAGACGTACATTCTTGCAACACGTGTTCATTGTTGATCCGCGCGACAACCAAAAACTCCTATACCTGGTGGCCGACAACAATGCGTCAGAAAATTAAGCTTTTTCCGTTCGTAAAAGAGAACCGTGGACCTGCAAGACTTTATGCGCTTCGATCATGCTTCTTATCTTACGGCCATCACTGTGTCTTTGGCGTGTTCCGTTGCGCGCGCAGCAAAAATAAAAATGATCGTGCGCGAAAGGGAACTCGTTTTTTCTAACACACCAGCGCGAACGCGCCAGTGTTGGTGGAGGTTAATTGATTTGACGCCTCCCCCGAGGGGGGTTTGCTTCGGTGGTCGTTTGACAGTTTGATGACGTGACTTGTTTTGTTTCGAATTAGAGGACACGATTGTGGCACCCCGTACACCACGGACAGCTGTTCGCGCTTACGGCGCAGAACCCAATATCATTCGCATCTCTTTTGGTACCATGGCCAAACCTTATGCTTTCTGAGGTCCGCGCTTCCGCGATGCAATCCAATGTGTGTGTGGTTCCGTGTGTGAGAGGAAAATGTCAACGCCCAAGTAAGTGCGCGAAGAGCATCCTCCGGGGCGCATGAATAATTTACAACAAGTCGCTCGTCAGCTGGTGAAAGTGTCGAAAGACGACTGCTGCTGAGTAACGTCGCCCTGCAAACACGCGGTAAGCGTGGTAATCACTTCTTTGATTACCCAACGACACTACCCGAAGAGAATCGGACCGTGTGTGGTGTTGCTGAAATATTATACTTCCTTCCGATATTATTTTATTTTAAAAAAATGTCTTACTCATTTGAAATAAAAAATGACTATTTTACTGTTATTACAAATGATTGTACTTTACATGCGAAAGTTTCAGTTAATCTCCGCGTCTCTAGATTTGGCGCACGTACCCTATTATTCTGTTTTTAGAAACTATTTCATCAGACAAGAGTTACTACAATTTAACATCGAACAGATTGTTCAGTGAGAGAACAAGTCAAGTACGTTTGGACACAACCTGCACTGGATTTTTTACTGTGTCACAAATAATCACACTAACCAAATTAAATCAACAATGTTTGAAATATCCCTCCTAATCGACCTCAGTTAATGTCTAAACCAAGTGGGCTACACAATGGGCTACACAGGACAAACAGGCAACGTCTACTTTGTTGCCCCACATTATGTACATCCGAGCCACACGACAATCGCCCGATCTGGCATGATCAAGAGAGCGTTTAACAACATTAGATGTGCCATTCCTTGCCGAGGCAGACCGAACGTTTACGCTGAGAATATTTTCGCAATGACACCACGTCCTATTTAAACAGTCCTGATCCACACACACACACTCTGACGATGTAGATGTTGTGCGCTAAAGAATTTTCCTCAACGATGACGTTTTTAACTTGTTCATTGTTTATTTTGGACACCGGCTTCAATATTTTGTCACCACGTACAATGTAAAATTTATTCAGTTTTTAGTAATTGTAGTGCTAAAAATTGGCTAAAAATGATCAAACACAACAGCACCACCGAACTCGTTTGGAGCGTATTGCTACATCTGCCTCGGCACCAAATCCTGAATCTCCCATCTTCAACAGTCTTCCGATTGCCTGCCAGGTCGATGTTTGAGCCAGAGCCAGTCTGTGACCTAATTTTAGGGCTTTAAACTAATTTCTTACTACACCGCCACCGGTCTTCTCGCGTGCTTCCCCCTCGTGAATTAGTACACAGCACTCACATGTCACACATGGTCGTCGGCCTTAGGAAAAGGAAAAACCGAAATGACGAAATGATTTCCAATATCGGCGGAATATCTCTGGTGTCGGACCCAAAAATAGGTCGGACTCAGATAGTGTACGATGCGTTTCAGTACCACCTTCAGCTGTTTACACGAAAATGTAGTTTACTAATCCATTGGAACCGAACTATGCCCGCAAAAGTAAAGATAACGTTTCAACGGATTGAGCAAACCCTACCGTGTTACTCACATGGCTAAACTGGGTGGCGATTTTGGTGTGCTCCTCCTGGTACTGCTTCCGAACGCGGCGCTTCTCCTGGTAAAGGCTGGCCAGCTTCTCGTGGCATACCGTTTCCAGCTGCTCTGCGTTGGTCCGAATTTGTTTGGCCGTGTGCTCTAGTTCCTCCATAAAGCTGCGCCACGCGCGCATTACATGGCTTCCTGTAGGCATGAGAATGAATGATACCAAGTTAACATAATCTAATGTATTCGACACCATTGACTCGCGCGGAAACAATAGACGCCCTTGATGAGCTGAGCAAAGTCTAACCACGCTTGCTTCGCGGGTAATTTGGAGTCAGAAATTTGATCATGAACTTTGTGTTTTTTTTGTGAATTTGTTATTTGCTTTGTTTGGGGAGTATAATTAGATGTCATCATAGGTGCTTCATGGGTTAGGAACCGCCCTAACCCATGGTTCACTTTCAAAAATGTATTTCGAAAATAACTCCTAAACTTTGCATTCCATTCTATAAACAAATATCAATCCTGTTTTAATTTGTATTTGCCATTTGTTACGATTGAACAATATAAAACATTGTGTTTTGGTATTCTACTCTTCCTTTTGACGTTTCGCGATTCGCTTACCAAATTTAAGGATTAAGACTACATCGAGGCGCGCCTGCATCGTATGAATTGCAACCTAAAACTGAACTAAAAAGAAACAGCTTTGCCGCCCGTGGTTGGAAACCAACACAACACTGGTTTAGCAATATTTTAGCATATTTCATTACGGATTCATAGCATAGTGTACGCGACAAACACGATGATTCTTGTCTATGCTGTAAATAATTGAGAAACCTTCAAACAATTTATGCACGCGAATGGGTCATTCCGTCCACTCGAATTATTCCTTTATTTTTAGTTGCAATCAAATATCCATATGCTAGCGGGCCTAGCGCATACAAAAATATCAAATTTGATGATAGTATTCGTGAACTTGCAAAGCCTGAGCACGTTAGAAAAACCTTGAAAGTGCAATCAAGCTTAGCTTTTGAAAAGCTTCACCGGCATGAAAACCAGAGGCACCTTTGCTTTAAATGTTTAAAGGATTTTTTAACAAATAGCATTTAACTGTTTATCTGCTTGCATATATTTTCATATTGTTAGGAGTTTTTGAATGCGACCGAAAGGAAGGGAAATTGAAGCACATCTCGGAATCACTGTCTTCCGACGCCGGTCGAGGATGTTTTTTTAATCTTAGAAGAACGGACGGGGACTGTACTTCTGCTAGAGGGTGGTTAATGAATAGCAATAAAAGAAATTCGACGAAGTCCGCACAATAGCAATCGGACAATTACATTCAAACGTGAATTCTCCCATGACTTTGGGTCCACGCCAGAATGGAAAACGGAGCACGGCAAACGGAAACGGGCGATCAATGAAAACGATTTAAAATAAATTCCATCGATTTCGGGTGGTGCGTGATTATGGCCATAAACAAATGCTGCAAAAATAAGCACACGAAGATAGGTTCCGGGCCGTGAGAGAGAAACTGAACTCGCCACTAAACGGAAAACGAATGATTGCGCTCGATGAAAATACCAACGTATAGCAAATAATGCGTTTCGTGAGACCTTTGTTCCGATGGTGGTATACGACTCAATTTTATAGCTGCTTTTCCGGTTTCACACATAATACGCATTTTATAACTCTCGTTGGGAAACAGTCTTGGTACGTAAAAACTTTCCTTGTGGCTTTGTTTTTCTATAAAAATTGAAATCTATTTACTGAGCATTAGCAACAAACAAAATCGAAAACATTTCACGTCATAGTTATTCAAGCAAGAAAATTACTGTGGAACTTACACAATGGTGTTATATCCAAGGCAAGCAAACCTTTGCCAACGCCACCGAGTCCACAAAATCTAACCAACTTCGGTTCCAAAACTAGCGTCGATGTAAAACAGATGCTGTTCCACTTACCTTGCAGATCATCGGAGCGGTCAATCTTCAACCCTTGCTGTGTGACGGCCGCCAGGGAGACGGCGTACTCTCGATCGCACTTTGCCTTTTGCGCCAAACACCGTTTCATCGTTTCCAGCAGCTTCAGTTCCGCTTCCTGCCGATTGAGCAGCGCATCGTGCGCCGCTCGGCCTTGTAGAGCGGACGAGAAGCCCATGGCTCGGTAGGGACCGCAACCGACGATCCCGGTCGGCGATGCACTATGCACTATGCACCACGAGTTGCGTTCGCGGTTACACCAACCGTCCGATTGAGCAGATCAACTGCTATTACTTTCGTTAGTCGTGTCTACACACACTTTTCGATGCCACACGATCACTCTGTAATTGACATCACGGATTTACATTACAAGCGCACTTAAATAGCACAGTATCACATTCTTCTGCAGTAAAAAACAGTTTTAGACATAAACGAACAAATAAGATGGGTTAAACCTTAAATTGAAAACTATTGAACTATTGAAAAATAAAACTAAGGCGATCAACGAATGCTTCTAAAAAATCCTAACTATCGACAAACGAGAAAATATGTTGGCCAATTGCGTTTGACTACCTTGTAGTCGCAGGAACTTTTGCACAAGGAGTCTAACTTTTAAACCAATTGATGTTCAGGTGTTTCCGCCTTTTAAGAATCGTTCTTCGTTGGAAGTGTAGACGCTAAAAATAGAGAACAAGAAAAACGTTTTAATATTCGAACAAAACGGTGGCCGTAGGATGAAATGTGCGGTAGGAAAACCTTGGGACGACAAGAAAATTTCACCGCTTATAGATATTACAACATATTTTTATGAAGTGAAAGGCATGACCAATTTATTGTTTATTTTGAAGCTTTTTATGCTAAGATTTTATTGGGAAAGAAAACTTCAAATAAGTACAAGTTCATATATTGTTACAACAGGTTTTCTACATTTTATTTCTCTTCAGCATAATACACACTAAACGGTTGACAGACATCATGTTCCTTTATACAAAAATGTTTTTCAGCCGTTCGTGTTTTTCTTCTAGATCAACCTGCATCACGAGACTTCACTTTTCTGATTCATCGTACATCCGAATGTTGTGCGCAACGATTTGAACTAGCGGATTATCCTATATTGTAGTCGGCTTTCTACGACTTAGGTCTGGTCGTCCGTTTCCGAGTCATGATCCTGAATCCAATCAAAGTCATGAACGCCATTCTGAGACTGGTATCGGTTCAATAAATCTTGAAGATTGTTTCGCAGGAAACTGTAGTTGGGTTCGGTAGTGTAACGTAACTTGCAGCAGTAGTCCATGTGGTTGAAGATCTCGGTTGGCAGATTCTTACAAAGAATTTCGGGTGTTGAAGACAGTTTTTTCTGGTAAACCTTTTCGAATTTCTCCGCCTTCGAAAAAACCCTCATGTGCTGCCAAGGCAGAGATCCCCGAATGAAACTCACAAGAATGTATCCGAGTGACAAGAGGTCGTCTCGACGGCTCAACTCTCGTCCTTGGTGTGCATGAATCGACGCATAGCGAATACTGCCGACGAAAGATCCGACATGTTGCTTCGGGATGTGCCGCCTTCGGGAGGGGTCCCAAAAAGGCTTAGCCAAACCATAATCAATCAGGTGAACGATGTGGTGCTTACCATTGCAGCCCATTACAAAGTTTTGCGGCTTAATATCTCGATGCACATAGCCGTACTGGTGAAGTAGCTCTATTCTGTCGATCATTTGTATGCCCAGCTGTAGAGTGGTAGAGAGCGAAAATCGTCTGCCGCATGTCTGCAACAGTGAACCCAAGCAATCTCCGAGCAGCTCCATGATCAGTATCTGTCGATTTTTATACATCTCGCAGAGATAAACTTGGGCGATTCCTTGCTGGCCCTGTAGCATCTGATAAAGATTGTACTCTTGAAAAATCGTTTCCGTCGCCGTGGGTTTAGACTCCATTTTAATGGCCACCTTGACACCGGTTGCGATATCTTCTGCACGATACACGTCGCCAAATGTGCCACATCCTAGCTTGAACTCGATGCGGTACTTCTTCAACACTAGTTTACCCTCCTGAAGGCTTCGGCCATTGTTTTGCGTTCGCACAACGCTTTGCATCATGGCGTTTGAATACCGATTTCACAGCAAACGCAATGCTTCGAACCAGCGGTACAGCTGTCAAAATACTGAAGTAAAACACGTCGTAAAAAACGGTCTCTGTGTTGAGCAGTACAATAGTAGTAGGTTTCGAATGCGAACTTAAACCAAATAAACCGATATTGTCTTATGAATATTGTTTCTTGACAGGAGCTTTCGTTTTATTTTAGTGTATTGTCCGAATGTTGGTACCACTTTCGATCGATTTCGATCATACGCAGCATCGCACTGCGGCGGAGAACCTAGACTCCAAAGGTTCTCGACGACTTGATGTAACGCTTGTAACGCCAATAACGTCAAGCCGGAAGCAGAAGATATTTTTGAGATGACAGTTTAAAATTTGGTAACGACGAGATTTTGAATTGATTTTTTTTTATTCTTAAATTTGTTTAATCTCTTAATTATATGCATAATATTTTGATGAACTACATTAAGTTCCACGCGTTATTCAATTGTTTAATTAATTTAACCGCCGAACTTAAACGAGAGGCGTAATTAATGTCTGTCAGAACTAGTTGCCAAATGATGTTGTTCTAACATCTCTTCATTATTCTCATTTTCACCAATTATTTTTCTTAGGTCAACACCATAAGGATCACGTTTAATTAGGAAGCTTATGAGCTGTGTACAACATAAATGATCGCGAATTTGATTCGTGTGAAACTAAGTAAAACTGTTTTATACATACTATTCAACAAAGCTCTGGTTATTGAACATTTGACTGTTATTATTAATCAAACAGACAAGCTTACGTTTGAGCACCGGCTACTCGGCTACTCGGCTACTGTATTTTCCGCCGGATTCAATATTGTTTTTGAGTAACTGCCGATAACTCAAAGCAAGAACATCAAAGTAAGTTTTCTTCTGGATCTATATTTCCATACCAGGCAAGAAAACATGTTCAGGTGGATATAATCGATCATCAATAAAGTCAATGCACGGTAAATGGATAAAGTGGACACGCATAATAATACAACACATCTCACTCAAACTAGTTCGTACATGAATACGAATTAACGAAAGGAAGCAACCTGTAATTAGGGTTGCATCCATCTTGACTTGGTACATAAATTTAATGTTCAGCATTGTGCGTAAGTTTAAGTAAAAAAAAAATATATTGTCTTTACACAGATCAGATGTTCTGAGAAAGTACCCAAATTATACTTCTAGAGTTCGTAGTTCTGTTAAAAAAAAAACTTTAAAACTTAAGCTTATTCAAGTATAAGTTTCGCAGCTTCATTTTAGATCCATGTTAATGAAAACAATCAATTCTATCAAACACAACAACCTTCAACAATGAAAAGCTTTGCCGTAACCCACACCTATCGCTGGATTGGTGCAAATCAATTCTGATGCGTATCAGTTTTCGTGTTAATTTCGCATCGTAAATTCTTTAATCACCGCAAGAGATAAAATAGAACCTGAATCCGATTGGTTTAACTGTTTTCTCGAAAAGCAGTGTTGCTATGCTCTTTTCTGTTCCCGTTATTGTCCCTTTGCAATGTAATGAAACTATGTGATTAATTGACAGTGCTTCGGAAGCGTACATAAATGTACATAACAAACCCCCCTATTATGGTTCTCGAACGGAAATTCTACCGTTCGAGTGAACACAACAAGAGAGAAAGCCGAATACAGCAAGAGAGAGGACAGAAAGAGAAAGCTATAGCAAAATGAACTCAAAATGAACGGAATGAACGTTCGAGGACTCGAATCGAGTTCTATGATAGGGGGGAAAGTCTGGTACATGCTTAAAATGGTAATACGTGCAAAGTTCTGTGCAAATGAGTAAAAACGACATACAGCTTCAGTTGCGGCTGCTAGTTATTTGCTTTTCCTTTCTAGGCTACGCAATAATTGCATACTATTATTACTTTAGTGACATTAAAACCGGCACCAATCGAGGCTTTCGAGGAGCAGGCGGATCTGTTACCTGATCTTCTTCTGGCCGTTCCGGTTTTACTCGTCATTTTCGAACCCATCATTGGTATCGTGTCGCAAACATGATGCTATAAAGCAGAAGCTGGCGATGCTCGGGGAGCGTGTTTTCAACTCACACATCTACTTTAAAGAGGCGATCCAGTATAGACGAATGAAGTTGAAATAAAGAAAAATAAAAACCATAACGAACACATAAAACATGTTCTGTGAAGAATGAGAATAAAGCGTGTTTGCTCACATCATGTATCATCGGTGCGCAAGAAAAAGGTACGCTAGGAACACGAGGTACGTTGAAAGCCAGAAACAAGAATCATTACTAGCGCACAGCTTCCGGCAAGTGATCTACTATATTTTCTATTGCTATCAATTGACCAAAATGAAAATGAAAAATAATGCGTCCAAATAATCATTCAATGGACGCAACAAACGTTCATAGCAAAGTAATCGGTGTTCACCATCTTAGAAATGGTGATGTAAAATGTGCTTCTAGTAAAATGGTTTAATACCTCATTTATTTGTTGCTCTTTAATGAAAATTTTCCATTTCACTTCCTTTTTATCAGTTAAATTAAACTCACTTTGAGCTGGACGGTAATGCTGCCAAGATCATCATCTTCTTTGCTTTAAAAGCCCATCTTCGCCATGGATGAGCAAAAAAGTCAATGCACGACGAAGTAGACACAACAGAAGCCATCAAACCATTCAACGCACACTGTTGAGCTCTCGAACACGCTTAGCCACTGACGTATACTAGGTCTATACGTTGAGAATCGGAGTTTTAAAAAGATTGCTGTACTTGCCGATTGGGACTTCCCAATTTTGCGGTTCATTCATCATTACCTTGTTTTGATATCAGGTAAATGAGTTCAGGTCGAAAAATAAATTATTTCGGTGTGCAACCCATTATTTAAAGGGTTAAAGTACGTCAACTTTTGTGCCTGAAAATGACGTTTTGCGGGGATTATTATTTTTCTGCCCCTGTTGAAGAAAACTGCTTCGGAATCGCACCAAATGCTTGTCGGGACTTGTGTTTGGAAGATCACAGTGCTTTGAGTGGTTTAAAACATTTCAAAATGGCGATTTTGACTTTACAAAAAAAAGCCTTAAAGGACTCCAAAAAACGAACTTTCTGGTGGGACAGAAAGTTGTGGTGTTTCACAAGCTCCTAAAATCTGATGCAAACGTTAATTCCGATCGCTACTGACAACAAATGATCAATTTGAACCATGCATTGATCGAAAAACGACCAAAATGCAATTCTAGGGGGTTTCGATGGGGGCGCCTGGTGGCCCGTGGAATCAAGCACTAGGCCCCCAAAAAAGCAAAAATGTTTCAGGATACTATCAAATCCCTTGGATAGGAGTTGCTATCCCTCCCCGCGTTATTCACCAGACTTGGTTCTTTCCGAATATCATTCATTTTCCTCGATAGGACACGTATTGGCTGAGCAGCTTTTCGTTTTTCTACGAGGAAGTCGAAATTGGATGACTAATTAGTTTACTTAAAAAGTCGAAGAATTCTTTCGTCTGGGAATCCATGATTAAGCAGAGAGATAGAAGAAATGTATAGCTAGCGATTGCACATACTTCGAATTAAATAGAAAGTTGCATAAAAATCTTATAAACAAATTGTTGTGTGCTAACAAACTACGATTCTCAACGTATAGACCTAGTACTTGCTATATAGTTAACAAACATTTCATTTTTCGTCTACAGCTAGAACAAATTTAACGATAGATTTTATAATTGATTGCATATTGTACAGAAGCCTAATCAATAAAGACTCTCTGACGGCTACTAATTGCGTTATGTAAAACTGATTCAAAGAAAAGTGAACAGCTTCATGAACAGAAAAAGATGAATGCATTACAACCCAAACTGATGCTTCGATATAAGAAGTGTTCCTTTTAACGATTTACCGATGCGGGGAAACCCGTTACAACTAGCAGCACGTGAAGAAAAAGATGCTGCAAACCGGACCTGGGGTACGACCAGACTGGTTTCGAGGAGCTCGTAAGGGCAACTAAACAAACTTTGGTCGAGAACAAGATCGCAAGAGAAGACAAAGCATACATTTATCGCACGATGCGGCCCTGCATCGTGTTTTGCTGTAGCAGGTCGGTAAGATGTATTAAAGCGAGCGTTATTTTTTAACTATTTATATCCATAAAACAAGTCTCACAACATTTCTAATAGAATAAACACTTAAGGCAATACGATGTATAAAGAGGAAAAACCTAATCACAAAATCAAATGAAATTAAAAAACAACTAGTCAATATGCACAATGATTACGTGTTCGTTCGCTTTATTTTGTTTTATCCGCTTTAATTTATATCATGCAAGGAAAGTAATGAATTGATATGGGTTTCTGGGTTAGGTGACAACAACATTGAACAGAAAAAACTATCTGGAAACACAGGCACAAAGTTAGACACTTGATGCAATCGACCAGACCCGCTATCGAAGGACCTAGTCTAGTCTAATTATGAGAACAGGAAAACAAGGGTTTCAACAATGAGTTACTATCATCACAGACATGGTAAGTCATAGACACGAGCTAGTTTCGCCTAAAATTTACGCATTTTTTTAATTTAATTGATTTATACTCTATTTTATCTCCCATCCTGATGAAGAAAGCTGACACTTATTGCGACAAGTTGATGCAATGAAGCACGCCAAGTATAAGGGACAGAGAGTCGCGATATCGCTCACGTCTGACATGTTTGAAAACAAATAAAACCAAGAACTTATTTTCGGCAACTTACGTGTACTTTTGCCTGTTCTACCTATTCTAGTTTAAGTCGAATAACCTGTGACAACCGATCAAGTGGCACATTGTCCAACATTTCTCTCAATCCACAACTTTCGCCACCTTTCTCAAGCATTGCAAGGGTGAAAAACAATCCTCTCATTCGCTGAACTCAATGAACACAAAACTGGTCCTCGCAGACACGACAGTCAGAGACATCAAAGTTGTGGTCAACACCACTACCGAACACTAAACACATCGTGCATAGCGGCCTACCAGACGGTGCACCGTGTAGGTGCATGTGGGGATGGCACGGACGGTCGTCTTCCAAGAATTTCTTTCTTATTTTTAGATTGCCGAACACGAGACCGAGCGCCACCGCCAAGATAGCATATCCAGTCAACATTGGCTCCAAGTGCATCTGCTGACTGTGGCAGAAATGTTAAAGCAGTTCACAAAAATTTCACGGTTGAAACATGTGATTGTTGCGAATAGCGTATTCTTGCGCGAGGCGTAAGAACTACGAACATAATATTTCATGGACGTACGTATAATGCTACAAGTTGAGATGTTTTATGCTTTAAATTTGATAGATTTATAAAAAGGTAATGGTGAAACGTTTAACTCAGTTGTTTATGAGAGAAATTTGAGAACCAGAAATTTTCAAACATCAATCGGTTCGAGAAAATGAACGGACGATTCTCCCAGTGCCAATCCTCAAAGACTTATTCATAATCACATTGTCATTGGATAAAATCATTTCAGACACACCAGACCAAATATGTTATTGATTAAGCCTCGTTTAAGATCGCCTTTTGCCTTATCCTATCGTGTCTTTTGGCTTGTGTTCGAAGTGCTCAATCATTGTTGTTTTGCAGCATGCAGTAGAACACGCCAGGATCGAACGTTCCGGATTGGTGAGAAACAAAAACAGTGCAACAACAGCAACAGCACACGACCAGCACGGCCAACGCGATCAGGTTTTCGACCGCACCGCACCCTTCTTCTTCACCAATACATTCGCACAGTCGCACTCACACACTCGCACTCGCGGAACACAAATATCATCGCACCTGACAACGAAAACCTGTTTTGTTTTGCGCTTTCTTCTTCATTCCGGCTGTTCTCCTCATTTCGGTGTGTTAACTTTGCATATTGCTTGGTTCGTTGTCCCGTTCATCTCTAGCCCGTTCATGCCATTCATCCTTTATGTGCGTGCGAACATCCGTATCCTCGTTTTGTTGTTATTGTCTCTTGCCACAACCAACTCCGGCCCTGTCTACGTTCATTCATCGGTGTGATTTAATAGTTTCACGTTCATTACGTTTGTAAAAATTGTGTGGAATATGGTAAGGTGCGAATAGTGTTAAAAATAAATGAACAAACTTTCCCGGACCTCCCAAGAGTTAAACTTTCAATATACCACCTAAGGATATATAAGACCTTACCTTATCAAAGGATGGCTGGGAACATTTGCCAAGTCTCTTTCCAGGCAGTGTAGCACCCTGTTTCGTGAGTACGATCTGTTGCTGGATGTGTCCGCCGAAAGCCCGTCTTAACGTTAGTCACTAGCAACCGATTGAATCGAAAACAAAAACTCTCTGTCACCACCGTCGGTTGTTTATTTTCACTTTTTAAATATATTTGCCCCACCGCCGTACCCACATCATCAAAGAGCATTCCCACATGCCTGTCCTAGATTAGATACCAGCGCATGAGCTGGAGTTGTGAGCAGCAAGGAAACGATTAAAACACGGACACTGGACTGGCGGACTGGCGGACTGGCGAGAAGGCTACCGGCAAGCCTGCCCTCCGCCACCTCACCAAAAACACTCTGGGTAACAAACTTTTTGCGAATGAACCTCGGCCGGAATGAACACAAACTCGACGGATCGACACGGATGCCGCGGGATAAAAGTCGGGAACAGAGACTCACGATTGCGCTGCCACCAAAAAAGAAAGCTCGCCAGAAGTTGATTGTGGCCGGCAGGCTTACCCAGCTTGTCACAACGAAAGGCCACCAGGAGGTATAAATAACATAACTTACGCACGCACGCACGCGAGTTTTCGGTAAAAAGTAAAGTGCCCACGCACTGCGAACGGGTTAACAAATTACATCCGAACGTCTGCGCGCCACGAGGAGTTCAGTTCGTGTGTTCGTTTTCATCGTAACTTGGATCGTGTCCATCGTTTAGTGAGAGAGCCACGAAAAGATCACTATAGCCGAATGTAGAGCGGCAGAGCGGTTGTGAGAGCGAGCTTCGCAAGAAGCCGCGCGAGACCAATAGTGGGAAAAGTTGAATGAAAGTACATGGTCTGTTAAAAAATTATCGCGGCATTTGAATTTCCCCGGTCTACGTATATTCGATTGTCGATGTTCTGTGGCGTTATGGACGCATTCGAACTGTTGACTGTGGTTTATGGTGAAGCGACTGTGGTTTATGGTGTGGTTAACACTGTGGTTTATGGTGTAAGGATTCGGTGGTTGAAGAAGTTCTCAGAGGACCTCAGAGAAGATGTGAACGCCAAATCGAAAGTCGAACCATCCGCGGAAATTCAAATATCGCGAAAAATGTTGAACAGACCACGTATCAACCGATCAAGGCACTTCGGGACCGGTTTTGCTCTCATGCAAACAAAACCCGAACCACCAGCGGTGAGAGTGCGAGAGATAAAACCGGTTGCGAGCGAACGCGGTTCTCGGTGTAGGACGATCCAAACGGAATTGCAGGATAAATCCACTAAGGTAAACTAAGGTAAACTAAGGTAGTAAGGTTAAAAAGTATGCATTGATTTCCCACTCGTCTAAAAGGGTTATCCGTCTGCGCTGCACCGATTCATCCGTTTTTGTTGGTTGAAATGTTGCTCCCAATACAGTCGATTCTTTGGGTTGTTCTAAAGACCGGTCAATTTCCAAACTTTAAAATGTTGCTCAACTCAACAGGAAGCTCAAGGCAACTGTTGCCACTGATAGAAGGTCAATTGCCATCGATGGTGTAGGCGCTTTTTTTGTAAAATTTCCTAACAATGAGAGAACATTTAAAATCAACTTACTTAAAATGTGATTTGAGCAAATGTAGTGTGGTCAGTCGTCCGTTTTGGATACGTTAAAGAAAAACTTCGTTGATATAATGCTGTCAATGAAATTATTTAGTTTAGTTTTTCATTTCCCTGCCGAGCAAAGATGTCGTTTATCGTACCATGTTGAAAATGTCCTGAATCGATAAAATCAAAACAGATTTGCCCGGTATAATTCGGATGATGGAGCAATCTTGAAGCACGATAATGACTTTACTTGTTCATTACTATTGTTAATTTATTATAGGCTGTAATAAGTGTATGTATATAAAGTGTTTGCAATATGTATAAGTATATCTATACGTTTCTGCTAAATATGTATACATTTCGATTTCATTATCGATAAACAAATACTTATCGTGTGGTTCCATCGTTTCATGCGTCTTTTGTTCAAACCGTCCTCGTTTTTGTCCTAGTAAGCAATATTGATCAACTACGAACGAAGTTGTCTAGATCATGTGCAAATATGTCTACGTGGTGGTATGACTTGATCGACCAATCTGCACAAAACGGTTGAAGATTTGAAAAAAATGAAAATATGTTAATCCAGTGGGTCACGAATCATTCAATGTATCCGTATGTTAAAAGTGCATCTGGAGACATTATGTATCCCTTTGGCATTGCTAGTACCCTGAATGTTCCATTTCCCCCTTGGGGCCTTCAGAAAAGTTAGAAAACAACACTTGCTATCAGAAAACAAAACAGAAAAAATGGAAATTGCGCACTATTCCTATGACTGATGTTATTGCGAATGTTGAGTAATATTGTTGATTTGCTCATTTATCTGCCGGTATTGGTAATATTGGTCGATTGGTTGTTTTTTGAAATCCTGTAATTGCCTGGGCAGAAGTCAATTTAGTCAATTCATACAAATCGTGAGATGTTTTTGTGGCACATCTTTCTCGATTTCCTTTACCAGTCCCAAAACTCAACGTAGAAAAGCATAACTTGCTCTCTATGCTACGGGTGTATAGGACCGCCTGTTTCTGTAAGCATTCTAAATCCACTAGGCTAGGTATGGTTCCTTATTACGCTGACTCCCTGGTCATTGTATCGCGTTCACAATAGTATTTATTCATTGATTTTCATCTCTCCTTATAACGAACAGTTTATGCAGGGTACTACTACATCTAGTACTACACAATCCGTTAAACATTACCTCTCCAATATTTATTCTTTATACAACGCCAGCACCTGCTTCGCACATAATCTATTGGTTGCTATGCAGTTCACATTTTAAAACACACTTCACTAATTCCATTTACTAATTGCAGTTAGTGTCTTTTGTGAGTATCGATTTCATATGCTCCGCAGCAACATAGGAAAAAATAAGATCATTGACGGTTTATTGGAAAATAAACAAGTTTAACATTCTTTTTATTACGCTTTATGTGATGTTTCAACACAAAATTCATGTCTTCCATCATCGCATTGATTTTATTCCGTTTGTCTTTGAAGTTTTAGGTTTGTAATTTAACTTTGCCATTGTAACAGAGAAATCATTTTCTTAATTTTATGTTAATAACAACAGTGTCGTATTCATAAATACGGCCCAGTCCGTTCTTCTAAGATAAAAAAAAACAGTGCCGTATTCTTTTAACAAGAAAGAGTTTACTTAAATCCAAACAAATAACTGTGCTTGAAAAGCATTGTTATTCACATCGTACAGACTACATAACACCGACATGAAGGTTCTAGTTGTTCATGTTTAATATATTTTGCTTACATGCACAATGTCGCTTTACGTTTTACGGAGAATTTTGATGCTTTTGTCGATATTTCCTTTCCTTTGTCGATATATCCTTCTTTCTTTTTCTTAGGAGATGCTATTACTTTTTTGGGTTGCAATTCAATATCGGTATCCAATACATTTTGCTGTTATTGTAAAACAGGGGGGTTTGAATGCTCAGTGCATTTTTAAGTCATCGATATTTAATCCAGAGCTCGGAATCAGTGACAGTATTTTAAAACGGGAAGGAATTTACTAACATGTGATTCAAGAAAACTTGTTAAATACTTTAAAATGGCTTACTCATTCGCTCGTAAGCCAATTGAGTTTAGTTCGAGTTCAAGGAATTGATTGATATGTAAAAGCAAGTTAGTTTTATATGTAATCTTCAACATCAGTGTCACGAGGATTTGATTTTAAGTATAGCTTAGCTACTTTACGTTGGCTTTCTTTTAGGTGGTTTTCTGTAATTGGAACATTTCACAAAAGCTTTGCCGATGATCTTTTCGTAGCAAGTTTGATCATGTAGATTCGTACCACTGAAAACAATGTTACTACGTTATTCTGTCGGACAAGGTTCCAACATTTTTATTGATTTTTGAACACCAACTCTAATGGAATATTGTGATGGTAGGTAGTTTATCGTTTTTAAACAGCAATTTTCTTGTTCCATTTGTCTATCATGCTATAAAAGGAGGCACGCTATTTATTCATACCGTCGGGTATATATGCTGTTGATGTATATGCATCTCAATAAATGTATATAATTTCCTTCGTCCATTCATTCGTTCGTCGTTATGCTGCAAACTGTTTTCATTCCACTAAGTCATCTAAGTAGGCGTGCAATTGAAGCTCATGCCTCTCTAGTATTAGGATCATCTACCATCGGCTACTCGGTTGTTCCGCCTTCTTCGATTGGCTCGATTTAGTTGTCACTTGTTAAGTGTTACTTACTTGTACATGATTGAGGGCGTGAGTTGGTACTTGGTACGATTAAAGGTAGCTTAAAAAGGTAGAGGTGTTACAAGAAGGGCCTTGTTTGGAAACAGGGCACGGACATCGGTGTTAACCGTTTTAGGTTTTCATCTAGTCTTGAGTACTAAGCTCAATAACTCATAAGGAGACACATTAAGTTTCCTACGAATGTCAAAAAGCTCGCAACAGCTTGCACATTTATCGACGTATGTTGATACATCCTAGAAGTGTTAACTTTCAGTGCAAGGACTATCCGGGTAGACAGTGACGGAGCGATCAAGCTAATCAAGCTTGACTGCAAACGGTAGACAATGGAGAACAGCATAACCAGGAAACACTACGCATTATTGAAGGGAAAAGAATGAACACCGTGTATGAATCAAGGTGTGATATCAAGAAGGAGTCTATCATTAAGCGCCATTTCAGTCTTGTTTAAGACTTATTTAAGTAACAATCGTGCACTTCGTATATTTGGTGGGATGACGACGGAATTTACGAATACAATTTCAAATTGTTCATTTTTGAACGATACTATAAAAAAAAACAAAAAAAAACCACACCATTGTTGGTTAGGAACTCTTGGCAAAGGAATCTAGTCGTAGGGACTGATACAGTGCATGCTACCAGTATTACCGTTGATAAACAATGTTTGTGTTTTGCATTTAAAAATTGGTGCCCAGCATTCATTTCGTTCATGTAAGAAGGACACTAGCGTTTTGTGGTGTTTTCCTCATTCCGCGCACCTTGTTTAACATCGTTCTTTTCTTTTTTTAGTGTCTAAAAATTGAAGTAGTTAAACAATAGCAAAGAAACACTTCTTTCATCGATCGGTTAGCGATCGATCGATGAGTTATGATTTTACATCATCTTCAAAACATATGCCGTGCGGTAGCAGTTGAACTAAACTACTAACTGCAACTAAAGTAATGTAGAAATGAGTAACTACAGTTACGCGGAACATTGAACGCAGACAACAGGGGTATCATCAGCACTAATATATAACTGTGCCAGCCAGCTCATTTTGGTGGAATGTTTTCGATGGGTGATACATGTTTACACGTTTCTAACTAATAGGCTCAAGTGTTTTGCCTTCCAAGCGTTTCGCTTTCCATATACCCGATCTTTCTATTACAAGCACCATTCGTGTAACCAGTTAACAGCTCATTTTACAATCTATTTCTTTCCTTCTGTTTGACACTACAAGGAAGCAAACAATGGTTCAATAACAGAACTAAAGATGAAATGCAAATCACGTTTACCCGTCCCGGTCTCCGTTCCGATATCTTTAACGACAGTTTTGCTCGTACTTTCGTAGTTCGAATGATACTGTGATTTCGCAACTGATCTTTAATTTTCTTAGTCAATTTTGGACGTACAATCACTTTACTTAAAACTTTCTGCCTGGATTTAGAACTTTACAGAAGTGCGGCAGCGTGACACGGCAGTCGACTTGCATCGCACTGCCAGATGGCGGTCTGCCCGAACGCGTGGGTCATTGCGTTTGTTGCTCGGCTTCGCGCGCATAGTCCTGATGTCGTCGTACAACATCCGCAACGATCGGTTCCTCGATTTCCAACCCAGTCAGGGCCTGATCTTTGGTAAGTACAATCTCGTAGTTACTGTTCGGTGTAACAAACACAACCCGGTTTTTGCGTGTTTGCAGTATGTTCGCAATGACGAGTTTGTGTTTGTACTTATTAAGACTTTCTCGCGACTTGGCGATCAGCAGGGCCTCGTCGGTTTCGAGCTTAAACGACACAACGTACGCGTGCGGTACCCAGAGGCTTACAAGCGGTGCCAGCATCTTCGGCACAAGCTGTAGCGATATCGTCGGAGCTCCATGCCCCGACTGGATCTTGTGCGTTGGCATTTCGTCCTGCGGGACATAAAAGTCTGATACGGCTGCTGCCAGAAACAGGACCGCGTTCCGGTCAAACGGTGCCAGCGACTCACAGGCAGCTCGCAATAACCACATATAATCGACAACACTGGTGAAGGTTATGTACAGCATGCGATGCGTTTCCTGCGCATTCTTATACTTGTCGAGCACCGGTGCCAGAACATCCACGGAGTCAGGTTTAACTAAAAGTAATGGAAAAAACGTGAAGATTACATCATGACATTCATGGTTGTGGTTATGACAATGGTTGGTGCGCATTCTAAAGCAGATCTAATACGGGAGAGTTATTTGCTATCTCAGGTGCTCGGCATCAAATCAACAATAAAATATTGCACAACTTGGAAAGGGTTAAGGATGGCGAAAATTGAGTGCTGCTCTCTTGAGATTTGTTGTTTTTGTAAACGAGAAATCTCGCTTTTAAGGCATCACTTAAATGGCATAATTTCCTTTTTCGAGCTTGACAGCGTAATGGAACAGAACAAAGTCATTTGATGTGCATCGCAAAGTAGAAACCAGAAAAAAGCTTACCGGTGATGGTGGTACTCATACCCTCCTCATGTAATTCCAGCATGTCGAGCAATTGTTGGCCGGTAAAGTGACGCGAAAAGGGCTCCAGAGATTTTGTGCGGTGCATGAAGATGACAGCGTAGCCATGTTCGAGAAAATATTCCGCAGACGCTGACCCTCGATTGCCGGCACTGAAATTATCGACGAATCGAACTGTGTTATGTTCCAGCGGAACAGTAGTACCACCGGACTGCAGAAAAGAGAAAAAATAAATACCAATTTAAATGTCTACTCTCGTTTGAACGCAGCTCATCTGCTATAAAATTTCTTTCCACCTTCACAATTCATTCAGACACATTTTACGGCAGGAATTCGAAAAATACAGAAAAAAATAATCCGTATGGTTAGAGATATATTTTTAGACATATTTACATATTACTGCAGAGTACAAACATGTTTGACGTTATCAGAATATCAGGAGAAAACTATAAAGACTTCTGATAAGCCATTGTGGTCGGTTGGAATAAGTTTATGCGCAATGTTCAGTTACACAGCAGTGGACCGCGGAACATTACAATCCACCCACAGATCTACTTCGCATTTATTGCTTGTCTACCTTCCGCGGTACAGACTAATCCGATCTCACTATGTGAGGAAGCACGGGAAAAAAGGTAATAGATTTCGCAGAATCATTTCCCAAATGGTCACTCAAGAAATCGGAGTTACTAAATCTATCAGCGATCAATGCTTTAATAGCGAAAAAAGGCGCCCATTCAGAAGTTAGTCTTTAAAGGATAACATATCTGCGTTTTTTTTTTAAATCGCGCCTTTGGCGAAAAATAAACAGGATGTAGTACAATAA
Source organism: Anopheles cruzii (assembly GCF_943734635.1). Lineage (NCBI taxonomy): Eukaryota > Metazoa > Arthropoda > Insecta > Diptera > Culicidae > Anopheles > Anopheles cruzii. The sequence continues at coordinate 35,172,593 of NC_069145.1, forward strand.
TGGGCTTTCTTATGGCTTTTTTTGGCAATTTATTATCGGCATAAGCTTTGTTAGTCATTTCTCTTCAGCAGCAAACGCAACGTTTCTGTGCTGATAATTTCATTTAGACTATTGTTATTTATCCAAATTTAATTTTTTCAACAAAAAATTGTATTAAATCTAGCTGATTAGGTTCTTGCAAATTCTTGCAAAAACTGTAGCAGGGATAACATGAAATAATGTTAAACAGAAAATTGAAGTTTTTTTGCAAATCTGGAATAAGGCACGAAGGTACGGTTGAAAGTGTGTACCAGAACAAATCCTATCTAAATGAATCGATGAAAACCTAACTCTTGGCAGAAACTTTATTACGAATAATGCAATCGTTTCTTGGTGGCGTGCGAGAAGTAGTGTCCGCGGACAGAGCGATAAACATTATGTTTATCACTTATGTATTGCTCACTTCGGGCGCACCAATTGGGGTTTCAATACGGTCAAATTGTTGCCATCGAAAGGGCCATCGGCGTCGGATTTGTATGTTTTATTCATGGAAGAAATAGACCAAAATGGAATGAACGCAATGCAGGATATCGGATCGAGGTGTTTCGGCCGAGGTGTCCACAAAGTGAACCATCGGAATCACCCAGCTAGCTAATTGGGGAATGGGGAAAAACGAAATATTTTGGAAAAAAGGAATGAGTCTCGACGGACACGTGGCGTAATAGTCGTCCCGTCGTGGCTGCTAGAAATCGACCCTCGCTCGAAGGATGGCTGGCAATGGGAGGCTCGTCACCACCTGTTGAAGGGTAGCACATTGCTGAAGCATGCTCAGGCCAATCATATCCTTTACCGAAAGTACCACTAAGCCAAACACGCTCTTTTATGGAAGAAATCGGTACAATATTCTAATGATATTATAATTTACTCATACTTCTTAAGAGCTCTCGCATTTAGCCACCAAGCTGGTCAATTCAGGAATGGGTGTTTCGCTCAGAATGAGCTTCAAAAGTCGCGTATTGACCTTCATGAGATGTTCACAAGGTTTATCTTTGAGGTAGGTTCACGTCACATTTATGTTTTGTTTAATACACGTGTGAAACGTGTGTTTGTGAAAGCGTAGAATTCACTTAATTTTGTGAGTTATTTTTGGGCACAAAACCCTGATCGATAAAAGAGTACTGGTCAAAGAGACAGGATGCTGACCAATAAATAGAGCACCTTCTCGCCTCGCCATTCATAAAAACCAACCCTAACCTTTGAAAGTGGTTTGATATATGAGAAAAAAGCAAATTACTACGAAGTAATAAGACAATAAGAATTTACCGTAACAAGCACGATGTTACTCTTCAGTTTGTAGTGGCGGTCGCAGAATTCCTTCAGCAGGGATCGGTTATCCTCGAAACAGTTCGGTGGTAAATGGGTGGCATAGAAGTCCTCCCAGTGCGACGTCATGTTTTCAGCTGCCGTGATGAGGCTTGCGACGAGACGGAATCTCGTTTCGTTTTCCTGTTACGATTTAAAAACACTGCCACCGTCCTTACAAGAGCTTAATGAAGCTGGGATTTGTTGGCGTCGACAGCTTTGCAACGCAGCTCAGATGTTGGTGCTCAAGTGATGCAAAACAGGAAAGATTTCCACGACCTAGCAGCACAGCATCATCCTTTTCGCTACACTTTTGAAGATTGCGTTCGACATCCAAAACTTGGTGCTACACACGGTCCGTGAAGAGGTTGTTCAGATAGCACAAAACAGATTGTTGAACCACCTTTAGCTTCGGTCTATTTGCAAAGATATGCTACACAAGCGGCAACGGGAGTGGCAGCGCGGTATGAACACAGGGACAAGGGTCAAGGGTCAAACACTATGTGCTGATGTTCGGTACAGATAACAGAGGCACCTTTACCTAATCACACTTTCATGCTTAACTGCAATTGCACGAAAAAATTAGTTTCAGGTCACGATTCGACGATATTACATTACGAGAAGTTTTTGCAGCAAAGCAAAGCATAATTTTTGACAACACGATCTGACAACCGCAGGGTTGTTGGTGCAATTCAAAGGGCCGACTACACGCACATGTCATTTGGATAGCGTTACGAATTTGAAAAATATTTAACGGATAACGCAATAGCAGTTATTTGTTCGAACAGTAGGGAAAGTACATGATGTAATTTGTGTAAGTACTGTTTAACGTTGCTTCTGGAACTGGAGTCGCATCATCAAGAGTGTAACGGATAGCAGAAAATAAAAAGCAATTGCTCGTATAATTTTTGCAATTGCTCGTATCCACCTAGCCAATCATTTTAAAGATGGAGCTTCTTTCATCTCTTTTAGTGTTTATGTATTGTTTGTTGGTCAGTTTTGATTTATTGGTTTGTTGATTTATATTTCACAAAAAGTTTTGCCCCGCACCGAACGACAGCAGACCAAACGAAGTGGTGGTGGCCCCAGAATAAAATGTCAACTCTCCGTTGGTATTCTAGGATACATAACTTCTAACTGTATTTCATCATATATGAAACGGTCGTTATTTTAGGTTTTACGTGCACGTCATCATCTTTTCCCTGTCTTTTTATTCAGTTTACTTACATTTCAGGACTAAGATTGATAAAGTGTTCTCTTCACTCTATTGATACAGAAACTTTGTATTTTCGCAATCCGATCGCGGCTCACCTGATTATGCCTTTCTTTCTCGCAGACCAGCCGATTTTGTTTTTCCTTCCTAACTCCTACAATCATTGGCAATCGTTTATTACGAGTTATTTCCAACGAGTTACCTATGGCTGATAGCTGTCGTGTGTGCCATGTGTTTTGTGCTTCATTGGAAAACATTCGTAGTTGGCAATGCTAAGCACGTTTGATGATCGAAAGGAGAAGCAAATTAAGAAACCGTGTGCCAACAATGTAAGGGTAAAAACGTTGCTTTCTGCGATAACCGAAATGCTTTATTTGGGCCACTCCGATCAGAAAAAACGGTTCTCAAAGTAAATTTATGGACAAAGCAAATACGGAAATCAATCAACCAAGAATCACAAGAAAAACCGAACACTTTGTCACTACTTTCGAACGCATCGCGGCTCACGCCACTTTTAGTACCAACAGTGTTTTATTTCTTGCAACTGATAATGGCGTTTACTTACGAGCGGCATCTTGTGGTTCTATCCTGCATTTCTTACGAATGATATAAAATTAACGACGTACCGACTACGTTGTCACTTGCCATGTCTGTCGTGTGCAGCGTTTGATCTGTCTGAAAGCGCTAACACTTGCAACACGTTGCTGATGCAGTTGCATTCTTCTTGGATTCGTGACACTTGCCACACATTGAAATTCTGGTACAGTCAGCACCTTCCACTGAGTTTGACGATGGAAGATCTCTTAAGGGTTTCGAGGGCACAGTTCGACATCATCTTGCGGCAACACGAAGGATGTAAATTAGTTGCGATGTACTGAAAAACATCCACCTTAGGCAGAGTTGTTTCTCCTACCGTACCGTCCTAACGTTTCCTATATTAAAGATGCTTTTCATTGGGCATGGTGGTCCTTTAGAAGGCTCTGGCTAAACGATTATTGTTATTAACGGTGGAACGCGGAAATACCGTCTGCTTTTGTTCCGTGTGCCATGTTGTTTTTCTTTTAGAAAGTGTTACAACAGTAATATACATTTTCTTCCAACACTGTCCCACAAATTGCAAGAACGCAGGACGACGCAATTTTGCACACAGTTGTGCGGAATCTTAGACTGAAGAAGTTGCATTATTCCACTACGAGTTTGTTCGTATAGCGGAACAAATGGCTCATTTTTTAACGCATTCACCCATGGAAACGCCAAAATCTCCATTATGAGTAAACAACACAATTAATCAGCAAATTTTGAGCACACTCGAATAGACGGCAAGGCAGATGTGCTTAAACGAAAATTATTTCAGCAGAAAATAACGGAAAACCCAATTTTCAAATTGCACAACGCGCAAACCAATGCTTGAATGAATCATTCAATAGTAAATCCCAATGGTTTTGGGTGAAAAAAAAAAGTATGTTTTAAAATATCGAAGCATATTTATAGACTAACAATTGTACGATCAATTTTAAGACCAACCAACCCTCCTTGATGCTCACTGGCCATGCGTACGTCCTTTGTTCTTCGTTTTTTTTTCGTTGGTGGCAGTATGAAACATCACAACGGATTGCAATTGATGAACTTTCCCGTGTTTGTTTTCGGTTCGTACTACTTGTGCCGCGAATAAGCTTTCAAATCCTTAACAAATGTCACAAAACTCAGCTGTTCTGGCGGTTGAATGATGTTCTCGAGAACAAAGGTTCCATAATTTCAATGTTCGTAACTCGCGGGCATTCTCTCAGTTTCCAAAAAAATAACATTATTTGCAAACGTTGCTCGGCAATGAAAGAAGATCATCGTCATTACACTTTCATTTCATTGCACTTCCGAAAGAAAAGAGGAACAGAAACAGAGCAAAATTCATCATTCCCCGTCTACACTTCAGGTTTATACAGAGATATTGTTTAACTTTTTCTTTTATGCACAATTTGCCCTCGTTTTCTGTTTTTCACATTGATCGTGCGTCGTTCCAAAAAGCATGCCGCCAATCTAACTTTAACCATGTTTGTGTGTGTTCCTTCCTCGTTGCAATTCGTTTCCGTTTATTATCGATTCCCTAAACTCATTGAAAGTGTCTGCTTCAGATTCGGCGGCTTTCGCCTCCCATCTACTACTGTTCACTGTTACTTTAAGCATTGTCGCCGTAATCTCGATCGCCAACGTTCAGTCGATCCGGTGCCGCCGTGACGGAGAAGCCCAAAATTCGATTATCGAGCTTGGTCATTTTATTTTTCTTAATTTTCTTACCCTTACCCTGTGGTGCACGATCGATGTAGGGAAAAGAAGACAAGAAAGAGGAAAGTGGTTTAAAAACATGTCCAGTATGGCCAGCGCCGCTGCCATTTGTGCATACTCACTTTGATTTCTTGGAAATCGTTCGATGATGGATTTATAGCCGGTGCTGGCTTGCACATATCATCGATGTGGGCATTCTTTTGGCGCTGCTGATTTTTGTACTTGGAGCGTCGCTCGAGGAATTGCTTCGAGAATTCAGAACACTCTTTTGTTTCACCTGGAAGGGTCAAAAGCAAACACGGATCAATAATCCGGAACCACACACAAGATGATACGTTTAACAGAGCTTTTCTATTTTTGGTACCTACCTAAGTATACACGGATGTATTCCTTAACCTCGTACGGTGACTCGATGTCCTGCAGAAAACCAACAAATGTTGGAACTGAAAAAACCACGTGAAACGAAAAGGATACTCGTGAGGTTGGTTCGAATATGAACAACAAATCCAAGGCACTTACTGTCGACATTGCTATTCAGCGAGCTGAGCGCACGTGAACACCAGCTGGTAAACTCATTGCTTTGCTCATTCTGATTTTTACGGTCCTCTTTACGATCAGCTCCGCTGCCCCATGCAGCGGAAGTCTTGCCGGGTTTGGCACCGACGCCTCCGGCTGCCGACGATCCTCCCTTGACCAATCCGCCGGACTGCTGTTGCTTCTGTTGCTGCTGCTGCTGTCTGGCTGCGTTAACTGTCGACGTAGAGGTGGTTGAAATGCTGCCCATGGTCTTGCTTTTACTCAGGAACTGCTGCTGCTGCTGCTGTTGCTGCTGCTGTTGCTTGCCAGGTGCAGCGACAGTCGTGGTCGAGCCATGGGTTTGCGGCGTCTTACGAGCATGGTTTCCACCCTTACCAACGGCAACGGCAGCAACAGGGGTCGGCTGTGTCGGTTCCTCCCAGAAGCCACCGGAGCTGATGTTGTTGCTCATCGGGCTGGCAGTGGCGAACGATGAAGGCGTTCCTTCATTGCTTCCTTCGCCACCCCACGGTTTGCCTGAGTTCCAGTACAGCAAGCTGCTGCCACTCTGGCCTTGCCACACCGCCGTTCCCAGTGTCAATGCCTCATCTTTTTTGCCAACCTTTGCCGGCTGCGCAGCAATGGCCGCTACCGTGAGCCCCGCCACGTTGAGGTTCTTCTCCCGTGCACGCTCAGCGGCCGCAGCTTCTTCCGCCTGTATTTCCGCCAATGGCTTCACGTTGGCCGGCACCAGATGAGCATCCCATTTGAGCTTACTGTCCAGCTGTGCCTGTAGCACGAGCAACTGCTGCTGCTCCTGTTGTTCGCGCATGGTCTGTTCTTGGCGTGCCAGCAGGGCGCGCCGCTCGCGTTCGGCCTTCTGAATTTCGGCCAAACTGAGACCACTGGTCGCGACCTCGGCCACTGCTGCGGACCACGGAGCAGGCTTGCTGGCGGCTCGTGCCATCTGCTGGTGAGATGGTTGTTGTTGTTGCTGTTGCTGTTCCTGAATTTTGATCGCCTCCCGACGCTGCGATTCCAACAGTTTGGCCTTCTTTTGAGCATCCTGTTCCTCTTGGCGTTTTTTTTCTTCCACCAGCTTGCGCTTCTGTTCCTCCTGCTGCAGCTTCTTCAGCTCCTTCAAGCGCTTCTTTTCTTCCATTTCTTTCTTCACGCAGAAGAATTCCGTTTCACTTTCGTTCACCAAATTATTGTGACCATTGCTGCTACTGGCACCGCCGCTGCCGTGGGCATTGTTGTTGCTTTTCGATGCTTTTTTCGCTTTCTGCTGGCCCGGCTGCTGCTGTCCACTTAACGACGAGTCCGAAGTTGCCTTTTCATCAACATCGACGTGATTAAGTTGTTTGTTGTTTTGTTTCTTCACGATGCTGCTCCCGGCATGCGGCGGCGGTGGCGGCGGCAGTGGCTGCTGTCCACTCATGAGCTCCTTCTTTTGCTCTTCTTTCGTTTGATGTTTTTGATTGAAACGGTCCTCTTCCGGGTGTGGCAGCTGCTGTTGTTGCTGTTGCAGTTGCTGCAATTGTTGCTGCTGCTGAAGGTGCTGCTGCAGCTGCTGCTGATGCAAAAGTTGATGCTGATCCTGCAGATGTTGCGGAGGATGCGGCTGCTGCTGCAGTTCTCGCTGTTTCTGCTGAGCGAGCACTTCACTTTCAGATTGCAGTTGCTGCTGCTGTTGGTGTTGCTGCAGTTGCGCAAAATGTTGCTGATGTTGCAACAGTTGCTCCTTTTCCAGCTGCTGCTGCTTTTCGACTTGCTGATGGTGCTTGAAAAGCGAGGCCACGGACGGTGCCTGTGGTTCATTCGACGGTCCACCGCTGTTCATCAGAAGCGGATGACCGGCGACCGGTGGAAGATGAGACTGTTGCTGCTGTTGCTGCTGCTGCTGCTGCTGCTGTTGTTGCATCAAAGATGCAAATGAGGCACTCGTTGGCGGAGGTGGCAAATCACCCCAAGCAGGCCCAGAGGCTCCGGGAACGCTGGCCATTACGCCTGGCATTCCACCACTACCACCAGAGCTGCCACCAGAGCTGGTCGGGGGTTGCGACGATTGTTGTTGACCTGCCGTCGTGTGCAGCCAGGGTGTTATCAGTTCTGCAGCTGCCTTCGACGACTGTTGCTGATGTGGCGTCAGCTGTGGATGTTGCTGATTCTTGTTCATGGAGAGCTGCATGAACAGTGACTGAATCGGATCGTTATCCACCGTCGGTTTGCCCGCCGGGTGCGACTGTTGTGATTGAGGTGTCGGTTGTGGCGGCTGCATGGTCAATCCGCCGCGATTCATCATTAGATTGGGCGGGCCCAGTGGCCCGAGGTTTTGTACTGGTGGTTGTTGATTAAAATTGATGCCATGCATCAGCTGCCCAAGCGGATCGTGACCGCCCGTGACTGCCGCTGCAGAGTCAGCATTCAGTATATTCATCATCGGCCGTGCACCGGGCACCTGTTGTGGTTGCCCAAACTCTGGCATGTGCAGTTTCAAGAAGTTGCTATGCTGGTGGTTACCGGACTTCTGGAGCTGCTCCAGCAATGGCAGTTGAGATGATTGCGGCGGCTGCTGCTGCGGATGTGGTGGAATATCTCGCAGCTTCAGATTGACTAGCGCGTCCTGACCAGCCTGTGGTGGTATGCTGGGGCCGCCACTGAAAATGCTCGAACCGGGCGATGGTACCACCGACGGTTGCTGCTGGTGACCCGGCAGTGACGGTGACATCAACATACCGTCGGCACTCATCAGTTGGTTCATTTGTTGCGTAACGATGGCGCTCTGTTGCTCCGGCGAAAGCAAGTGCCAGCCGTCCGAGTTTTGCAACTTCTGCATCAACAAACCATGTTGTCGGATCACGTGTAGCCGTTTCATCTGTTGCAACTCTTGCTCTGTCGGTGGTGCCGGCATACCAGCTGAAGAAGCACCACCTTGACCCGACGTGTGCATCGCCGATGGCTGGCCGGACTGTGGTCCACCCATGGAAGGTTGGTTCACCGGTGACGGTTGAACTACGCCGGAAACGTTACCTCCCGACGCTTTTGGTTGCGTTCCAGGCCCTGGTTGCTGCTGCTGCTGGGAAGTTTGCTGTTGCTGAGAAGATTGCTTTATTCCGGAAGTTCCGTTAGAGCCGCCACTGGTTTTGATCGGTGGTATAGTCATCGAGTTGAGGAACGGAATGGACCCTCCACAAAGTGCTACCAGCGTGCCAAGCGTAGTGTACACTTCGTCGCAGGCTCGACGAACCGAGAGCGAATCGTCAAAGTATCCGGCTCGGTACCATTCGGTCATTTCTGAAGCCGGAAATGGGCCCTGAACCTTACCCTGCGGATCGCGATAGTACCAAACGTCTGTGCCCGGTGCTGGCGTTCCCATCAGATGATGTAACTGCGATATCCCCGGTGCACCAGGCCCTCCAGCGCCACTGCCACCACCACCGCCGTGCAGTCGACTGCTAACATCCGACGACATCAGGAGCGCATTCACTCGATGAACGTTGTGGTTCAGTATCGGTGGCATGGGCATGGGCGATTTCGGCAGGACCATGTTCAGAGGAAGACCACCGGCAGCACTACCGGCCATACCCATCGCTGCTGCTGCTGACACTTGTCCACCTACGGACGACATTCCGAAAACGGGCGACTTTTCTAACCCAGCGTGTCTGGCTGCGGATGCAGACCCTCCCAGCCCGCTGACGCCTGCAGACGGATCACCGTCGGTCATGAGAAACTCATCGTCCATGATCAGTTGTGCCACCATGTCGTCGGCAACCTCCTGCATCCGATCGACACTCGTGCTGGAGGGAGACTTTTTAGGTTCATTCTCCGTGGACGATGATGCCGGCTGACTTTTGCTGGTGGCTTGCGGTACATTGTCACCGTTTCCTCTCTCGGTACCAGTGGCATCGTTGGCACCGTTCGAAGATAGTTCGTTTGCCTTGCCCCACGCGGGAGAACCGAGAGCACCGGTTTCCGATACAGCTGATTCGATCGATTCGCATGACGCAGAACGGTCTTTGACGGAGGAAGAAACTTCCGAAGTTGCCCCACTGGTTCGTTCTGCTTGGGAATCTCTCTTCGTAGTGCTATCCTTTTCCCGGTTTTCGCGCTCCATACCGGCCTGCCTATTGGCGGTCGAGCTTGCCGTGAACGCTGTCTGGCTGCCATTATTGTCACTTTGCAGTCCCTCTACCACCTTGTCGGCGGAGTGATTCATCGATTCTTCATCGTCAATCGTTCGGTCCTTGTCATGACCGTACTCGGCCCCGCCGGTACTCTTGGCGCCCGATGCTGACGACAACGAAGACGATGCGGAAGTAGAGCTCGTCGCCGCGTCATCTCGGACGGTGCCACTCCCAACAAGAATGCCGCTTTCAGCGAGGCGCCTCTCCGCGGGCCGCGGTTTCGATCGTTCACTATCCTTCGTTTTTTGTGATGCCGGGCGGCGACTGCTACTTCCATTGTCAGATGCATCGAGCCGGCCACCAGCAGTATTGGGGGCCCCTTCCGTGTCATTATCGGAATCATGAAACGCTCCGGTTGCATCGAAGCTCCCACCGAAGTCGCACGGATTTTCCGTTGCCCACTCGGGCAGCTCATCCGCGTCGTAGTGCGCGCGACGCTTATCCGGTCCCGACAAGTGACCACCGGATGCACTGCTGCCGATCAGCTCGCCGTGACCGGGCCCCGATAGCCGCGATTTGTACGCCGGTACAGAGATCATGCGCTCGCTGCTGCTATTGAGACTTCTCTCGAGCAACCCGTGCGACGAACCGTCCTCGTCGCGCCAGCTCGTCGAACGGCACCACTTGTCGCGGCCACTGGCAAGACTGCCGCCGCCACCGGAGCGCCAATCACCACCGCCACCAATTCCGTTGCTAGTGTTATCGTCATCGGTACGCGAACGGCGCCAGCTCTCCGTGGTACCACCGGCCGACGAGCGCATCCGCGAGCCGTAATCTTTCCTCGGGCTCGATGACGAACTGTTCCACTCGATGTCACCGATTCCACCTCCACCACCCAGCGCACCACTTCCACCGGCACTACCGTTACGCTCCAGCCATGGCCGTTCCCCCTGTAGCGAGAAGTAAGGATCGATTAAAACCCCACAGATCTTCTGTGGAAGCGAAGATCACTACTTACTCTTCCTGCACCCCTGGATTCATCATCGTAGAAAGAGGTCGACCGAGTGTAGCTTGTATAGGTGCCGCGTCCTCGGCCACGGCCGCGATCAACTGAGACACCGCGTCCACCGCCGCGACTCGGTATTCCCATCGAAATACTTCGCGATTGCCAAATGCGCTACACAGAACGGAAAAAGAAACAGCGGCTTAGATCCAATTGTACCTGAATGTATTCGCGTTGTCTTACTCTTGAGTCCGGTTCCGTGGCGAGTTCCTCCTCCGGGCAGGGCGTCAGGGCGAGTGGGGGTTGCACCTTTTCCACGTACAAGTGCTTGTAGTTGACCAGTATCTCCGGACCTTTGAGCGTTTTGCTGTCAAACAATGCCAGCATCTCTTCTCGTCCGTAGCGGAACTCGGCCAGCGCGTATCGGGTTGTCGGCGCCCCATTATTAGCAGCAGCAGCAGCAGCAGCAGTACCGGCACCACCGCTGGCCGACAAAGTCGAGTTGCTTATTCCGCCGCCACCGCCAGCAGCAGCCCCACCACCGATAGCACTACCGCTGCCGCTATGCGATAGGCCATGGTGGTGCTGCTGCGAATGCTGGTGGTTCGAATGGTGCTGCTGATGGTGAAGCCCAACACCACCACCACCGCCACTGTTGTTGACGAGGGTGGTGATGGTGTTACTGGTGTTGTTGATGCTACCGCCACTGCTGCTGCTGCTGCTGCTACTGTTGTTGAGCGCCTGACCGCTGCTGTTGCTATGGCTGCCGCTGGTATTGTTTAGATGGTTGCTGTTGTTGCTACTATTGGTGTTGGAGTCAAACGCAACCTTGCGCAACCACGCCGGTCCAAAGTTGATCGCGTCACCCATCGCGCCTCTTCCAATCGTCACACAATCAACGAACAACTGCTTACTTTGGCGGCCCCTCCGCTGCTCGCACGATGATCCTCGACGATCGTCTGAAGGCGTGCAGAGAGTTTATTGCCAAACCGCACGCGGTGATCTTCAACCGAGGAGCTGCCTGATTGATGGTCGACGAACGACGGTCCGAAAAATTCCCGTTCTGCCACTGATCAAGACTACCGAACTTATGTTGAGGAAAAAAAGAATATAAATTACTAGAAATAAAAATCAATTGTAACACAATTCAATTTAATAAAATATATACCAAATTCCCTGCCCCTGAGTGTTATCACGCATCCCAATGGCCAGCCATTTAATGCTAAAAATAAAAAAAAGTTGTGCTCTACTAATCGTTTGGAAATGCTCTAGGTCTATAAATTGTTCGCTTGATGGCTCTGCTACTGTGTTGCGATCGACTGATCGTTACGCGTTTGTGTCGCAAGCCAATCGTCGAACGTTAATTGTGGCGACATGCATGGAAATGGGCACCCAAGAAAATGGAACCGCCATGGCCGGTAGTCCGATCGTCTCTCGTCTGGATCGTAAGTCAATTGATTGCAATTGTAAACATTAACGCACATGGCGTGATCGGATGTTCAAACGAACGAATAAATGGTGAACGTCGGGTGGGAAAAATCAGTGGTATTGGTTTTGTTGCAGCATAGTATGTTTATTCAATATTTCTTCGTCTAACTATTCTTGATAAGTACGAGCTGTAGCAACATCGAGCGGGTTTTGTCATAAAGTATTAGTTGTCATTCAAGATCTGCGCATAAAAATGGTACTACTCAGAGAAAATTCACGTGTTGTTGCCAACAGCTGATAGATTCAGCGTTACGAACGTAACGGCTTATCAATCCGCAAAGTGTGTATCGCAAGATTGAATGATTCAAAGGCCACTTTGTCGAATGATAAGCTCAACATTCTCTCGACACGCAACACTATATTTCGGAGCTTGTGGCGAACGAACAATTTGGATTGGTTTTGAAAAATGAACCCCCGAATTGACAACTAAAGACAGACACCCGAAGAAACTGAATAAAGTTACGTTAGTTCTTCCCTTATGGGTTGTTACAATAAAATACAACTATAGTGTAGCCCTTTCAATTTTTCTACACTAATTCTAAAGCTTACAGTACTACGACATGGAATGTATATGTGACTAAGATTGATTATAATTTTGCTTTTCTTGTTTTTTAACAAAACAAGTGACGTATAACCATGTTCCAGCTTTGAATCGCGTTGACAAAGTAAAAGGGTTGAAGTATGTTGTTAAATATCTGCCGTTGCTTCACTGTTTTTTTTGTAATATCTGTTTGTTAAACCTTCTGCCACTTAGCTTAGCGGTGCACATTCAAAGTAATTTCAATGAATAGTTATTGTTCCAATCTGTGTGCCACGAAAATTTGATTACAAAAAGGCATCCCGTGTTTCGTGGATCATTAACGTGGATTGTCTCGTTCGTTCAATGGAAATATAAGCGGTGACGGAATGTGAGCAAATCCGAAAGAATTCAACGGCAGAATCGTTAAGTGGGCCATCGTTTTTGCCTAAGCTACCGAGAGCAATTTAGTACTCGTTGCTCGTGTGTATTGGAGGGACGAGTGAATAGCTACAACCACATCCATCACTTTCAGCGCATTGGGCATAAAAATAGTTTTCGCGAGAATTATGTCAGTGAAGTAACGTGAGCCACGTGAAAATCGGTAGCGCCATTGGACGCTACGCAATCTTTTTGTGTGGACAAAACGCTGGTACGAGATTCACTGAGTCGAGGTTAGTTTGGTGTAATAATAATAATGCCTCACAGCTGCACTCGGGATTGTTCAATATTTTCACTTTCAGGTTGCATTCAGTATGACGCTCAAAACTATTCACAGGCAATCTGGCTCCTCCAGCTGATAACACAATCAAGACTCAGAGTAATAACAAATGTTGAAGCCTGAGAGAAGCTTGTTATTCGTCAACTCAAACCCAACAGCTTTCACGTGGTACGGCGCATGTTTCTTCAAAATTAACTTCAATAACTTTCAATAATGCGTTAATGAGAAGGTATTCCCACGTATGATTGCGGGTTTAAAAATTGAACGCCAACAAAATTCATTGCTCCCACTGAGTTCGGAACATACATAATTTCATCTTCCCATTGACTAACCGCACCACAATCGCTCATAAGGTTGTAAATTATACAAAACGGACCTTCATAAAAAACAGTTTCTTCTCTTTGAGCACATGCACATCCTGAAGGCCTTAATTATGAGTTATGTGAACTTAAAAAGGAATTACGGTTCTGTCGGTCGTGAGCCTCTTGCAGCGTTCTTCGAATATTCGCATTGCGTTAAAAAAAGGCGCGAGAGAGCGAGATAGCAGAAACGGAGACATGAACGTGTTACACACCGTGGCAAAGGGGAAATGGTCCGATCTCGTATGATTTTCAGGGGAAAAGACTTCGCACTAAGACGTGTTTTTTTGGCTGAATGGCATCTGGGCACGGCTTAAGAAGTCTTAAAATGACGTGAGTTTTCAAAGCATAGGAATGCCATTTGCCCTACACACTGATTATCTTTATACTAAGTTAATTGTTTAGTTTGCTCCCCTGTACTCCTCGTTTTTATACACTCTGTTAACATTGTATAGCCGACCCCACGTTTTAAACATATCTTCCAAATCGTCTTTTCGATTCAACTTCTGGTTTTGGGGCTTTTTTAAGTTTCTATAGCCGCACCTAATCAATGTGTGTGGATTTTTTACAAGCCTCTGTATTTATTATGAGGTTTTAACAGTCAGTTAACTTTCCTGATCGCTGAATGACTTGGAAACTTCTGTTTGCTATACTGTCAACCAGGTTTTTCAACATTTTCGGGTATTCCGGGTTTGGGTAGCTGTATTGCTTCCTATCCGCATAAATTTGTTTAACCAATACTCCCCAGACATTTTCAACTGGATTTAGACCGGGACTTCCACGTTACAAGATGTAAAAGCCAGATTGAGCTTGCCCGCTAACCCAAGCCATACCATCAAAGATCCTCCTCCAAAGCTAAGGGTGGAGAACTACTCCGGATCTTTGCGTAAATCTCGCCTGTAGCCAGTTAGACCATCAAGCCCATCCAAATTAAACAGTCGACATCTTGGATTTTTTCAGAGTACATTGTACAGTTGCATACCGATTAGGATCCTTTAACTAATTGCGGATCACTTTATTGGATCTCTTTATTCTTCGAGCCATTTCTCGAATAGCAACACCCTCCAGCCTATTTGCCTCTATCAATCCTTTTTCGTTTTCACTTAGAACACTTCGTTTTGGCATATTTAAGTGATTCACTTTCAAAAATCGTTAGGAAAATTACTCTCGGAAGCAAAACTCAAAGTGCGACTATAGAAAGTTAACAGAGTGTATAAGCTCCGCCCGAAAAACGTCCATCATGTCATCGGTCGTCCACTCGCGCACTGTTGGGCTGATTAGCGCCATAGGTTCAATACTTTTCGGTTCTGTTTTCGCCATCGGTAGCTCCATCGGTAACAGCAACGTCATGATGTTCCGGTGACGAAGGAGGCTCTGGTTTACTCAGCACCTGCATTTCTTCTGCGGTCCGTTCAACGTCTCGACCTCCACCGATGATGCCGCCACCGCCGCCGTTGCCGGGTACTGTCTTCTGCTTGCCAAAGTTTTCACCGTCTGCTATCGTTTCCGGCAGCTTTTGGTTGTGCGTTTCCGGCAACAACAGCGACAACACTCCGCCAACAAACGCGAGCGACCCGAAGATGAGCAGCGGTAACGGTTGCCAGTACTCGCCCAGAAGGTTGAAGTACGGTGCGAGTATTCCACCGACGCGGGCACTGGTCGAGGAGGCGCCCAGTGCCACGTTTCGAATGACGGTCGGGAATTGCTCGGCCGAGAAGACGTACACTGTGCCGTAGCTGGACGTTATGGCCATTTTACCGAGCATCGCTAGTACCACGATGAGCCACTGCTCCGACTGCGGAACGGCCATAGTGGTGAGCAGCATGGCCCCGGCGAAGATCATGCATCCGCACAGGATCGTTCGTCGCCCCCACCGGTTCAGGGTGACCAGCAGGAACGAGTAAGCCGGTATCTCGACGGCACCACTGATGACAAAGTTCAGCAACGGATTACCGCCGAGGTTGTTTGTGTTCCACGACAACCCGTAATACGTGAGGCTGTTGACGAACCAATCGAAGAAGATCAGCAGCGCTTTGCGACGCAGGTTCGGGTATTTGAAAACGTCCAGCAGTGACGGTTTCGCCTCGTTCGTGTCTTCCTGCTGCTGTGACGACACCTTGTCCTCTTCCTGCAGCTTATCGAGCGCCTCCTGAGGCACGGTCAGTCCGTTGCACTGTGCCGCCCTTTCAATCAGTTTGATCGCCTCAGTCGGTCGTCCGTTCGAGAGAAGCCAGCGGGCCGATTCGGGGATGAACCACCAGTAGCAAAGGAACAGTACACCGGGCAGTGTCAGTGCGATCTGCAGCATACGCCACTCGTGGATGAAGTACGCAAATGCAGCCGTTAACATGTAGCCGACCGAGAAGAACATCATGCAGACCACTCCGGCGTACAGACGATCGTTCGGACCGACCATTTCCATCGCAATTACATAGGCCACCAGAAACACGCCGGAAGTGGTGGCTCCCACCACCATCCGGGCCAAGGTGTACGTGAAGAACTCCGGTGCGACGCCGGCCAGTACACCGAAGATGACCTGCAGCACAAGGGACGCAAAGAAAATCGGCTTCCGCCCGTACTTGTCCGACAGATAGCCGAACCCGATGCTGCCGAGCATAACACCGACCATAAAGAGGGAGTCCGCCGAGGCACGCAACCAGCCGCGATCGCACACCATGTCCCAGTCGGTAACGGTGCTGCTCTCGAATTTGCTTCGATCGTACACCCATTGGTTGCAGTGCCGCACGCCGGCGGCCGGAGTTCCTCCGCTCCAGTATGACTCCGTGAAGTTTGCATCGAGATAGCTGCATGTCGACCGTTTCTTGGTCAGTGTATCGATCGGGAAGGCCATCGAGATGCGCTCCGGTTCCATCGCATAGCTAGCGTTCGCCAGTTCGTACGGCAGCTGGCAGCGGTAGTCCGGTACGGCCAGCAGAAACACTCCGGCCAACTTGTGGAATGCACAGCATATTGCCGGCAAGCAGAGCAGCACGTAAATTCGGCGCTGGTACCGGCCGAACCCGCCGAGGTGTGGCAGAATGTCATCGTAACCCATCGCGTGGCCTTTCGTTGTTGACGTCGTCTGACGTCGACGAAGTGTCACCTCCCGGTGGTCGGTCGGTTGGGTCGTTGGTTAGAAGAGCACCCCCCGGAGTGGTCTGTACACGTTTTTCGTATTTGCACTTTTGGCCGCGTATGCTTTTCTACGATTCTTCCTTCCTTCTTTTTTTTTCTCTTCCTTGACTTGCTCGCGCCACCCCGTTCGTCGCTCACGAAGTTCTCTCACCTTTCGCACACAATCGGAACGGTCTCTTTTTGACGGTATTGCGCAAATGCACGCTTCGTCGGGTCGGCTTTTCTCAATCTTTTCTAGCGAAGCCAGGCGGCGCCGGAGAGTAGACACGACGCGCGTACTTTCTACTCCACGGAAGGCAACTTTCATGTGCTTCGCCCAATGCCGGCTCCGTACTAGTAACACGCGATGATAGTGGCAATGGCAAGTATCTATCTATCATCCGGAGAACTTGGTATCCTCACAGATTATTTCCGTGTTGCCACGGTTCCGATCAACACTCTAACATACTGTTGAATACTTGAATAGTTCTTGCAACAAGTCACAAGCAATGAATGCGTCACGCTTTTCATCGACAACTTTAGTGCGCTAGGCAGACGGGAAAACGTTTGCGCTCATTTTCACTTCACTATTCTCACAGGTTCCGTTGATTATTGAAGAACTTGTAACATCTTCAACAAAAATAATCGTAGTAACCGTAGTACGATTACTTTCAGTAAGAGGACTGTAGGAAAATCAGTGTATCCCAAAATCTCGCAAGCCGAACTCCGTCCGTCCGCACTTGTGGTCTGCGCTTTACTCTTACTCGTCAGACGAAGTGGAAAACTCGCAACCCTGCCTGTCGAATCATCAGAGGAGAAAGCGAGACGGTTCGGAATATAAATGGGAGTGTGAGTAAGATGACTACTATGACTCCGCGATTGTTGCTACACACGCGCCCAGCTCTTATGTAGTGGAGTAATCTGCCTGCCGGTTTTTCACCAACACACTCAAGCTACCGCGCGCAAGGAACGAATAAAGAAAAAGCCGCAGCTTGCGTGTGTGTCTCGTGCGCTATCGACACATCTTTTTGACAAACGCCACAACACTTTGTGGAAGGGTTTTGGCTTTAGCCACCCAATAGGACGGATAAAATTAATCGCTTTCCCTGGTACTTTGTGTCCTCGGAACTTAACCGCGAAGCGATCTAACTTCACGAGCCGTTTCACCTATGCCGGAAACAAGCAGTGATCCATCTCGCTTAGATTTGTTATCACGTTGATTATCGCTATCGATTTTTGAGATCACTCTATATTCCTTTTCCTCACTCACTTCTACGGACACTAAGGATTTCGACATACTATTCTGACCGACCGTACCGACCGTGATCTCGCTTAACACGTGTTGTTGAGTCACACTTTAGAGCATGTGGTCAAATATAGCAACCAACAAGTACACGGAGAATTCGTATCGTATCAAATTTGATTCGACACCACTCCCAGTCGATATAAGTTACGGATTAACATGTTTGCCATAATGTGGATATTGAATGCATTATAAACCTACTACAAAACAAATTGTAAATTCAAAGCCGGTTATTGTAATGATCCAAAACAAAACTACGGTATCGGTTTACCACAAACGAAACTACGAGGTTTTAGTGGCAACAAAGTTAAACAAAAAGATTCAAAACGTACTCGTATACGTTTTTCCATCAAAACTTTTGCACCTTTCATACTCGTTCCCCGTTTCCTTTTGGCGTTCATTCGATATTACTCTTACACAGTGAGAAGCTACTATAAGCCTTTCTACAATAGCAATAATGAGATGATAAGTAAGATAATATTGTGACTGAAAACCGACTAAAACATGTACATTACCGGGTAGTGTTATACGCACCACAATCCTTTATGAAACTGCAATTGGCAATTGGCTTTTTCCCCTGATAGAAACTGGATCTCAAATCATTTTTAAGGATCAATTCTTAGGTTTAAGCTTAAAGTTTAGACGATTGCTTAGTAAAATTGGTAACTGCCAAATGTACTGAACACAATCTTTAAGTTAGCATACAGCGATGGAATAAACCTAATGATTTTCAATAGTCAAAATTAAAAAAAGCAAAATATCTTTAGTGTCTAACTCTAGTTAAAGATATCATTGATTTAATAAGAACATCAGATAAGCTGATGTTTTTCGTGTTTAATTCATGAGACATATCGTGACACCGCCAATTCTAAAGATGACTACAATTTGACAAACTTTCTATTATAAGACCATGAATGACTAACACACTCAAATAACAATCGCATATCGTTTTACCATTAAGTTCGAATACCTAACAAAAACTTGTGTAATACGATGGGGCGAAGAGCACTTTCAAAGCAAAGCGATTGCATTCAACACATTCCCTATTTTTACGCTTCTCTGCCGCTCACATCGAATAGCGTTACCAGATATTTTTGCACTACAAAAACATCGACGAGCCACACTGCGACGGGGATAACATTGCAGGGGCGGTAAACCTTCAAGGAACATCGGTTTACACATCTTGCGGCACACACACATGGTATGCAGGTGCAATAGCACGCCCTGTACTACGCTAGTAGCTAGATGCTTCCACGCTTTACTTGCAAAGTATTCCTTTTATTGCCGTAATCTTTTCGGGATTACAGCCCAATGATGAAATTACAACTTTACCACATCACACTGTAGCGGAGCACAGCATCCGTAAACATAAACATTATTAAATAATTTGTACTAAATTATGAAAAGCACTTGCCCATGAACGGCTTATGCTGTGAGACTTAACACTGTCACACTGCATTCAGTTTTTCTGTACCATTTGCATCCGGCAGTAAAAACTTCGGATAATTAGCTATTGGCTTTTTCTCACAATGGCTTCGAATCGTTTCCTTGTTGCACGCACTTGCTGCTAATGACACAACTGTCAAAATTTTGCCGTCATGTGTACACTTGGATTACGAAGCCATGCTTTTGCATTTTTCTCACCGCACATCTCTCGCACACAACCAACTAATTCACGTTTATATCGCACGATTCGAAAATTGAAATCAGCTGGGCGGTAAATGACAGCACGTAGTTGAATGCTCCTGAGCGGAAGAAGCGATGTTGATCCTTTAACTCGTCTCCTGTAATGTAATATTTCTATTTTTGGTATTACGTCACAGTGAAGGCATTCTGCAGCGCTTCACTATTCTTTGAAACGAACTACTGGACCACGTTGCGATGCGAACAGCAGAAGTTATAGGACCAAAGCAAATAAACAATTAAATATCAAAGTGCAACTTTTCTGCCTAGCATGGTATGGAAACCGACAAGTATCCGCCCCTGTTTGCGATAAAATAATTTTCATATTTTTTTTTACTCTTAAAGAACGGTCTGGGCCATATTTTAACAAAAAGTGATAAGTTTGGGCCATTGAATCGATTACTTTTAGGACCTTTCAGCTTTGGAAACACTGAATAATCATATCGGTACAGCACAAATAGTATCCTAAAGTATAGTACGTCAGTTCGAGATGACTTCTTTCTAGATCTAAAGCAAAAGGATGCAAATGCATCTAATCGCACCGATTGTTAAATTATCTTGTAGATGATACAAATAGCACTAAAAAACCCAGTGCCAAACGGCTATATGCAGTACAATTCGCTAATACCGAACTGGATAGAAAACGTCAATCGTTCGTCAAAGATATATCATTTGTCTTCTAGAATTACAAAACATAAACCGAAGGTTTAGGAGGATTATTTTTGTCATGATTCTAACTTATACTTGCGGTAATCGCTGGTATCTTGGCGTTCGAAGGTTTCTGAACACTGTTTGCTAGTTTTGTCCGACACATCCGACGTAACGAAACAATCGCACATCAATGGAACCAATAGTAGCAGTGAAATACTACATTATAGCCGGCATCCGTCGGAATTAGATGATACACAGGCACCATACCATGCACATCGTGTTTTGGCTTTTGGCAGCAACCATTGATTTTATCAATTCCTTTTCTTTTCGATTGAGCAAACCTCCTGGTTATGCACGATGACCCCGTACTGGGGGCACTTGCCCCTCAGCGAAAGGTTGTATACCGAAGGGTTAGTAAGAAATGAGTCCTCCCACAAGTTTTGATGCTTGACTAACCTAAAACGACAAGAAGAAAAATAATGTTGAGAACAAAATTAAACAAATGCAAGGAAAACAATGGCTTGTGGTTCCTAAAACGGATGCCTTCTCTGAAACCGACTGACATTGCCGCTTTCAATATCGGCTTCTTTTCGTTAAGAAAACAGAAGAAAAACTTGTCCACTCTGGCCACATACGAAATTGCGTTACCGAAAACGAAGATTCGCCCGCTAAGCGAATAAAAAAAGAACGATACCGACACCGATGTTAAAAAACCGCCGTTACCGATACTGATAGCCCGGGTACCGGACGTATGCATGTGTTTGTGGCAGAGCAACAGTAGCAACACGCAGCAATGGAGCGAAGAACCAACGATGGACGACATCGGCCAAGTGTGCGGTGAAGGTCTCTTACTGTCTCTGGCAGAGTGAGTGAATGTGAGTTGTGAAATGAGCGTAGTGTGTGCTTCTCACTGCGAGAAGAGACCAACTCGATCGGTAGGAAGAAAATAACCTCATATTTTCACTATTTTAGCGAAAAAATATCTTCTCCTCCCTGCATGGGTCGCGATACTAAGATCTGGAAAGTAGCGCTTGAAGCCGACAGCCCGTCGGAATGTTGCAAGATAGTCGAAGCAAAACTATGGCAACGGCTAGCAACGTGATGTCCGAAATTGCAACGTAGTAGGAGATTCGGGCTAAAAATTCATCAACCATCGAATTGTCTCATCGCTTTCGTTGCTTCATTGGTGTTATACACGTAAAAATCCCACTCTAGCCGCAAATAGCTACGCACCTTCAATAACTACGATCTGCTTCCGTACACTGATGTTTCCACTAGAAATAGAGAAGCTTTTAAAGGCTGCCGGGATGTTTTCGGCAAGGAATCTGCACAACGAAGAGCAATATTTCCGCGAGTCAGGTTGCACACCGCAAGCAAAAGGGTACGAAATCACGACGGACCACGACCACGGCGACAATGAACAACGACGAAGACTACGGAGACGACGACGACGAGCAATAACGACACTGTTACCACGAACGGGTGCAAGAAAGGAATGAATTTAGTTGGTCCGCTGCTGTTTGCTCTTCTGCCAGGCGTTCACTTTTTCTTTTAACACGAATTCAACTCACACTATTGCACCGGGCAGTACGCACACTCTTGGCTTCGAAATAAAACCTCCATACATTTCCCACTACCACTGCCACGATGTTCGCACACGAGACGGCTAGTTTATTCGTTCCGACTGACGGTTTCGGGGTTTCAAGTAACGATTCCACTCTGTTCGTGTTTCCTATGCTTTTCCGATGATGTACGAACGCATTATTTTTCTGACATTGCAAAACTTACACAACATAAACATGAATTCGCGCAGTTCACGACCAAAATTGCACCTTTGCTTCACGTTCGTTTTGACAGTTTGCTCGGCAATGCTGCTGCTTTATTTCAAGGTTTTGTGTTTCGTTGCTTGCTGGGAAATAATCCCACATTTCATGCCACTCACATGACTTGAATGTTAAGGATGTAACTTTATTGAACTCCGATGATTCAATTTTATTGGACTCGTCCGTAACACTCGTAACAACCAGTCTGAACTGAACTTTTCCGACTCTACAACACGCTACTGAGCGTTCGGAGGGTTACGCGAGTGGAGAATATGCAACGCAATACACCATCGGACAGTACGCGAGCGAGTTCGAGATTTACCGTTTCACCGTTCACTGGGCAAAAAGCAAGAATATGCAAAGGATCTCGATGCGTGTTAAAACTGTGTGTTCCTCTACGAGAATCACAAGTAGCAGCCCCTCGAGTCTGCCTCTCCTACCTTTGCAGCAGTTCCGTTTAGTTCCAGGGGAACTAAACGCGGAGATGCTTTCTTTCCCACTTGGGAAAGAAAATGAGTGGCGTCTTTGAGCCTTATTCGCTTTCGGAGAGCGTATTTAGTTGGATGATGTACGTTCTTCGTGTTTGCATCAAAGAAAACGAAACTATTCGCGAAAAATACGAGAGCCAAAATACCGCCGCTGTGATGGACAACAAAAATACCTTGAATGAAAAATTTAGTACTTCGATGATCCATGATTGACGGTTCTGTCGATTGAGCGTGTACTAAACAAAATCGACGAACGAAGAAATTATCGGCGAAAGTGTTTCCAATATCCAAGAAATTGCATATTCTCATGCCAAAAACCACTGATGGAAAAATACATTTAGTTAAAAAGAAATTGTTTCAACTAAGTTTAATTAAAAACGAATTGAAAAAGCTATTTCGAGACCTTCGGTCTCAGTCAAAACATTTTCTTTATTGTACTAAAACATTGACCATAGCCAGTGACAATTTAGGTGTTTAGTTACGGAATCGTGATCTCCTGTTTGGTTTCGCAGAATCTTTGCATTTATTGGCTAAACTCAATGAACAATGAGTTCACAAGTGTTGAATGGAGAAGTTGAAGGCGCCAAGCAAGCGCTGATTCTTGCCCTCGGCGATAAATGGACCGACTATCTGGCCAATATGAAGCTTTGGTTTCGTACAAAAAAAACTAAAGAAGAATTCGATATTGAAAGCCGCAAGCTTCTCAACCCGAACCAAACTCATTTACACAACCGTTTCTTATTGACCATTCTGAATAAAATCGATGCCGCTTCACCTCCGCAAACTTCTTCGGGCAGCAATTACGATGGCTTACAAATGGTGGATGCTGCCGGAACATTCGGAAATATGAACGACGGATCTGGCTACGGGTGTCACTCGTCACTCATCACACAACACGATGCCCGCAGTGGGAAGAAGCGTAAACGATCCTCCAAGTCGTCAAGCGACAGATCAACGTTTCAGCCAATCTCGCTTCACGAATATATTACTCGTATACCAATCGGTATACCCGAAAATGATCCTTCCTGTGGTCAACAAAGTGGTCTTGGTACGGTTCCGACGATACGCTACGCCGCGCAGGAGCTATTTTTACCGGACAGCGGACTGGTTCTAGGACGACTGTTGGTCGGAGCATGGGAGCATGGGCTGGCCAGCGCGGATGACTCTGCTGTGGAATTAATTGTGAATTCGGTGCAAGTACTTCTCAAAAACATTCTCTCTGCGGTGATAATGGCCCGGAAGCATTACAAACACACCGCGAATGGCACATTTTTCTATGATGTTGGTTGCGAATTAAAGCATCCCTTCGACCGAAATACGGTCACGAAAAGGAAGATCGACGACGAGCCAATGGAGTTGGACAAGGAGATTACCACTGTTTGCTACTTAAAGCCCCCACCGGGTGAATCGATATTTTTGGCCAGCTGTGAGCAACTGTAAATATCGCCTACAATCTTGGTTCCAAGAAGAAACGGGTTTAACTGTATCTCTTTACGTTCTTCATTCCAAAACAGGTACCCCACCGTGTGTCGAAAAATCACCGCCTACGAACTATACAAAGTTCTGCAGGACCGAAATATCATACCTTCACACTCCGTGTATTCGATGAATATCGAAAGGATTTCGAGCCAGTTATCGTAAATCTTGCAATACCGTCATCTTAGCAGTAATCATATACCGTCATCTTAGCACTAGGTTATATTTAATAGTGTACATACATTTGATTGATTATGTTTCAATAAACAAGTGCACATCAGTAAACTTGAATTATTTATGTATCGGTAGGAGTGGCCATTTTATTTGTGTGTAAATTAATTCATTAGGTCGAAAAATTTTATCTTGAGCAAACGGGGCACAAAGTGAAACGATGCTTTTTTCATGTCACACGACGAATAGCTCTCTAGAATAGATTTCAATGCTCCATTCAAAAAACGAGTGTTTCCAACAGGTCAAGAAAACATTGCAACATAGTAGCTTACCTTGATAAAGTACCATTATTTCTACACATATCAATCGACCTTCGAGTCATCATCACACATCACATTAATAAATTTTTCATCACAAGGTTTATTATACAAAATACATAATTTCTAAGTATTTTCATACATCACAACAAAATTAGCACAAGACGCATCATCGCCAATGCATCGCCTACAGAAATAAGATTAGGATTAGGAAAGTCTAGCGTCTAAAATTTCCGAATGTTATTCGGATACAGCGACGTTTCAGAAATAATTTAGTTTTTTTGTTTAGTTTTAGTTTTAGTATTGTAAGCAGTTCAACGCTGGCACCCTATTAGGTGTTGCAGTTTTTCTCTTCAGCATGTTGTTTCAAATGCGCCTTTAGTTTTAGGAAGGTTTTTGGAGCATGGGAACATTGATTGCAACGTAGAGGAGTCACTAGTAGCGAGTAAGTATGTTCGTGGGAGGGTTTTTTCATTTGGCCATTCATGTGTAGGGTCTGTAAGATATCTATGAAGAACAAATTGAATACAGTTTCACAATTTTACGATGTGTTATTTTTTCCATTGAGTATGAGAAGCCTTTCTACTACTTACGGTCGAGTTTTATAAAAAAATCAGTGTGAAATGCATTCCAGCGAAAAGGATCCTTCAGGAATGGGGAATTATAATCCTTCGACACCAAGTGCAAATGGAGCCGTCGTTGAGACGGTTGCATATGGTATCCAACATCGAAACTTTCTTTTGGTAATCCCGTAGAAGCTACTGCTTTCCAGCCAAGTTCTTCCATATGCTGCAACAATGAAATATCGCCGATCGTTAACTGAAATCATATAGAAGAATTAACACAGCTATTGTTAGTGGTAAACGTTTAGCGTGACCGCTTTACTTACATCGTACACAGAATCTATGTCTTTCCATGGCAAAACCAAAAAATGAAAGGCTGCAATAGGGTACGCATCTTTGATTACTACGGCCAGTTCCGAAACAAAAAGCCTAGCTTGAACATCATTAATCTTTTTAATCAGTTCGAAAGATTTCAAGTCCCATTCCATTACAGTGGGTGTAGTTTCTAACACGAAAGACGCTACGAAAACATTAGATTTTTAGAATTCTTTATTTTTTACGAAAAATTTATGTTTACGAATAATAATCAAAAGCAGCTGAGACAAGTAAACAACAAAGTGACAGTTGTCGAAATTGGCATTTCGGAGTTGGTAAATACTTTTGATCTGTTCGCTTTTTTCGCGGCTTTCGCTTGATGTTGTTATCGTTTGATATCGATTACGATGCGAAATAAAACAGTGGATAGCAATTGTCGATTGTGCGGCTACAGTGCTACGGATTTGAATGAAATTTTTAGCATGCCCGCATCCGGTACAGGTTACTGCGGGAAAATCGAGAAGTATCTATATTTGAGGGTAAGTTTTGACGCCGTTCAGCCAGAGCACTTACTAACAGCTTCTTTTGCACGCCAACTGAAGGTCACTCAAGATGACGAGTTATCCAAGTTTGTGTGCTGGATGTGCTCTCAGCAACTCGATTCTTTTCAACGGTTTCACGAGAAAATCATTGAAATTCAGCAAAGGACTCTCGGCGAACGTTACGTTCATTTCATGCTACAGGGACCCTATGAAGACCACTTTAGGACAGTAGATCAAAGTTCTGAAATAGAAAAAAGTGAACTTATCGAAAATGCAGGAGGTGCAGCAACGGAGAACGATTTGGACGCGGCATCGGTCGAAATGGAAACACATGTAACTCAGAATATGACTGACAAAGCTTCAAGAAATCAAAAACT
This sequence comes from Anopheles cruzii, assembly GCF_943734635.1. NCBI lineage: Eukaryota > Metazoa > Arthropoda > Insecta > Diptera > Culicidae > Anopheles > Anopheles cruzii. Next base: position 35,198,981 of record NC_069145.1, read on the forward strand.
AAAGGCATCTCCGGTAGATGTTCCAAATGAAGTTGGTGTTCAAAAACGCATACTACGCCAAAGACGGAAAACTGTCTCAGTCCGTACTCGGGGGTCTACAGCGCCCAAAAACTGTCCCATCGTGGACACGTGTTTTCGAAGCGAAGTTGATTCAGTGGATATTTTAGAAGTCGCGCCTCTTGTTGCCGAAATAGGTGCAGAAGATATTGCGGAAAAGAAATTCGAAAATCTGTTCGTGAATGGACGAATGGTTGTGAAAGGACAAAAGTTGCGACAACTCATCTCCCGTTTCTACCGACTGCAATGTGACTTTTGCAAGGAACCGGAAGTTCGATTTCACCACGTGGATAAGTTATATGACCATTACGAAAAGGTGCATCACACCAGAGGCTATGTTGTCTGTTGCCAGTCGAAGCTGACGGACAGTGAGAAGATAATCATACATATGGCCCGGCATATACAACCTGAAGCGTTCACGTACGTATGAGCTCAGTGATTTGCAGCAGACTCTTTCCTCCATGCTAAGCTAATTTTCTCTTGTTGTAGATGCGACGTCTGTGGCTATATAGTTACGAAACCGAAGTTCCTCATAAGCCATAAGCAAACGCACCTACCAGTTAATGATAAGCCGTACGCCTGTCCTCACTGCACGAAACGGTTTTGCTGGAAACGAGCACTAACAGTTCATTTGAACAGGCACCAAGAGGCTGCTGAGCGTAGAGTGTTTCGCTGTTTATTGTGTGATAAGACGTGCGTAACGATGCAATTCTTTTATATTTTGTATTCCAAATTCCTTTTCGTCTGTTACAACCGATAGATACGAAACTCCAGGTGGTTTATCCAACCATAAGCGCAACGTACACAAAGGTCTAAAGCCGAAGGAGACTCATGTGTGTGACGTGTGCGCCAAAACCTTCGCAACAGTGTACGGTCTACGGGAGCACATTTCCACCATCCACCAGCAGCCTTGGGAGAAGCGGCAGCTTCAGTGTGCAGCATGCGGCAAATGGTTGAATGGGGAGCGCTGCTTGAAAATGCATCTTAAGATTCATTCGGCGAAGAATCTGGCCTGCGGTGAGTGTGACTATAAAACGAACAAATCGTTACTTTTGAAGCGCCATAAAATCACTCACCACCAACAAGAACGTCCGTTTCTTTGCGATCTGTGCGAGAAAACGTTCAAGATAAAGCGTGACCTTAGGGTGCACATGCTGAGCAAGCACAGCATGCAGTCTCGGACATTTCAATGCAATTTTTGCAACCTTCGATTTCGCAATTCCACCAACTTTTACGCCCATCGCAAAAGTCAGCATCCGAAGGAACTTCAGGCGATGAGGGATGATCAGGAGTTGGAGAAAAAGCGCAAAAGAATTCTGGCCGGCCTTGAACGATCTTCAAGCTTGGATCGGAAACTTTGCGCTACGAACGTGCGAGCGACTCCTACTAATGAAAGCCCCGAGCCTATTAATGAAGATTTCATAGTTGTCGATAATAAGCACTACCGCTTGCGCAGCGAAAACGATAGCATTACTGTTGTGGTTGAAATAGAGGACATGAGCGAAATACAACAGAAAGTTTCAGCATGATAATGAAGTACAGTGTCAATCGTAATAAGTATAGTTCATACTATCCCCGAACTCTCTTTTGATTTACAAATATGTGTTGTACACGGAAAAATGAAAAGAATAGAACAATAGGATGTTGTTAATGTGTTGTAATGAGCGTAGAAAACATTTGTAACAAACGTAATTTATTTCACGATAAAAAGCGTATAAATCTATCGACATACCAGCTTTGTCTATCAATTCGAAGGGCACTGTATTGAAATGTACATTTAAATGTCGTGTATTCGTTATTTACGAGTTATTAACTAGTAAAGACCAGTTTACCTGTCCATAATCATCTTCATCGAGACCATCTTTGAAATCAAGGCGGTTTCTGGTGCTATTGGCGTTTTCTTATTCGATGTTGAATCGGTTGTGTATCTGACCAAGTGGCGCTAGTTATGTTGGACTTAGAATCTGTGTTCCTTACACGAAATGCTGCACAGCAATACTTTTAATGTTACATTAGACTGTCTTAGTTTCACAGAATTCACCTAACCATTTGAACATTCTAACGAGTGAATTACAGGGAGAGGAGGAAGTTAGATAGACAAAGTTATGCTGACTCTGGCTAGTATCGCACGGGGCACACAACACGGAAAGATTATTTATCTAATGGATGCAACATTTGATAGTGATACTTTGACAATGGCACAAGAATATTTCAGCCCCAGCACAGCCTATTATAGTTGCCACTCCCAGAATAGATTGTTCGCATACCAACCTGGTGTGGTAAGGGTTGGGAGAAAAATGATCCATCCGACGAGACCTAGTACATAAGTTCCAATAAAAATGTATTTTTTGTGGTCCCCTTGGGAAAGCACTTCCTGGACGTCGGGAAATCCCATATGATTGCAGAATGCATGTACAATGAAGGGTGCAACGAAGTGTCCTGAACGTACAAACAAGTACGCCGAATAAATACCAAAGATAGTGGTGTAGAAAAACTGAAAAAACGACACGATCAACACCTCCCGCAGAGGCCTCCCATTTTGTAAACGCTCTTTGATATGGTGCAGGTGAGCCAGTCCGAACAGGAGTGGCGTAATGAGCACAGCAACAGATGGCCGAAAGGTTTGGAGAAGCAGTGGTAACATACAGGCACGGAACGTGAACTCCTCGGACAGTGGGGCAACGAAGTGGTTACGTAGCCAGACCAAGCTGTGCACTGCGTTCATCCAGTACATAGGTTCCGAGTAAATCCGCCAAACACCGCTCGACAGCTGTACACTTAAGGGACCCAGGAATAGCACCATAGTTAACAGTAGTGGAACCGCCGCAGCTGTGAAAAGACCTTCCCGCCGGAACCCCATTATCTCCCATAAGCTGTAGCGCTCGAATACCTGCTTGCTGGATAGTGCAAGCACAAAAAACGGAGCGACGAGCATGACTACGAAGACACTAAAGAATCGACGTTTTATCGTTGATGGATGGTCACTAAAATGTAACACAAAGTGGAGATAATTATCTTGTATCGTGTATCTTGTATCTTGAGACATGCTTACCGATCGTGCTTGGTGTTCCATATGTACAGACTGGCAACATAAATTACGGATATCACAAAGCACGCCCCGACCGAGACGAACGGGGAAAGGTAAATTGTATCGGGATTGGCGGTGGGATTCTGTTCCGGATCCATATCGCTTGCCATACCGGCACTCCAGATCCTCATGAACAAATCCCAACGCTGTAGGAGCAGGACCAGCTGTTCCACTTTTGCATTCGTTTGCGCTAGGTTACTCGACTGTCGAGGTTCGTCGTGTCGTGAAGAGTGAGGTGAAAAATGAGAAAAACTATTCGTTAGTATATTTCGGGTACAGCATAATATGCTAAATACTTACAACAAACAAAACAGACAGAGCCAACATCAACAAAACTGAACGCGGTCTTGTTCCTGTTGCCCGGTGAAAAGTGTCGGAGCGAGAGGATCTCGCAACACTTTTCACCGGGCACTATGTTCGAAGTGACGTATCGTGCGAATTTTTTGTTGTGAAGATTTTCAGTCGCCTCAATTAACTTCAGTGCTTAAACGAATTATTTGGTGCTCCCTAAATGTGCCGTTCGTATGTGCAGACATGGTGGCGAGCTAGTGAATCGATGTTTCGATCCGTTCGTTGGGGTACGGGCCTCACAATTGACTACTAAACCACTTTCGAATTAAGACCAGCTTACGGGGTAAGCAGGCTAGGTTGGCATAGGGAAAAGAAATATCAGTGCCACGGAACGGAGGCCTGCGTTTGCTGGCTCAGGGTGAATCTGGTACGCCAAAGAGTGATCGGGTTTGAGAAACTGCAACAACGGAATGGCGTACTCCAATCATATCGGCGATATTGTTCACCTGAACGTTGGTGGAACAAGATTTTCCACCTCACGCCAAACACTAACTTGGGTTCCGGACACATTCTTCACATCTCTGCTTAACGGGCGCATCTCAAGGTAAAGTTAAAGCTGGAAAGCGATAGTTTTCTCGCGGAAAAATAACGATTTCAATTTGCTTTCATCAACCATCTGTCTCCTTAGTTTACGCGATGAAACGGATGCAATTTTTATCGATCGTGATCCAAAGCTGTTCAGTCTGATACTTAATTATCTTCGCACGAAAGAGATCGACATCAAAGCAGTCGATATACGAGTGTTGCGTCATGAGGCTGAGTTCTATAACATTGCTCCACTGATCAAACGGATGATGCTGTGTGAGGAGATGGACCAATCCAGCTGTGGCGATGTACTGTTTTATGGTTATCTCCCAGCCCCTAGTAAGAACTGTTGGCTTTCGAGTCCGAGCCATTCCTTATCTTTTGTGACACACTCAATCCTCACTCACGTCTCGCTTTCAGATATTCCTATCCAAGATATGCCAATAAGTTCGCCTTCGACTAGCTCGATAAGCACCGGGACGGTTACGACGAGCAACAGTGTATTGTCCGGTACACCTGTGCAGTCAAAATCGGATCCACAGCCCGGTCCATCAGGCATTGGACAGCAAACAGTGCCTGCGACACTGCAGCAGCAGTCCAATTCACAATTTTCAAATTCCAACAACCCAATTCCACTGCACAACGCTTTGCCCACGGCTGCGGTGGCGACATCGACAAGCAACGCTAATACGAACTCGAACCCACGCCCTGGATCAATGGTGCGTGTGCCAGAACTCTCGCAAGGATCCTCTAGTTCGCCGGGAAGCGCGAGTGGCACGGCGGCCACCAACGGCTCGCGCCATTCGGGACATTCTCGCAACTCGTCCTGGGATATGCGTGTGTCGTATAACGGGAACGGGAACCGTAGCCAATCCCAGTGGGTTCCCGGCCACTCGCGTACTGCTTCGCTCGATATGATGCGCCATTCGCGCAACTCGTCCGTCGATCTGAATAAGTACATACGGAATGAGGTGGGCTTGGTGTTTGGGCCGGGTGCAACCGGTACGGGTTGGGCGGATCCGATGCGTGTGCAGATTATCAAGGCACACCACAATTGGATTTCGGTTGCGTACGCCCATTTCGTCACTTGTTATCGACTGAAAGACTACTCGGGCTGGCAGCAAATTTTCATCTCCCCTTACATCGAATCGACGATCGAGCGGATAGCAATAAACGCCAAAATGAACCTGGCTACTTCGGCGGGTGAACAATCGCACAGTAAAATGGTCGCAATCTCATACGGAAGCCAGATTCGGCTGTGGGGAATCTCAGACGATGGCAGCAAGACCGACGTGGGCACATTCAATTTGCATGTGCGCGTCGAATATTTGTTCTTCATCGGCAGTCAGTTGGTTGCGCTGTCTTCTTCGGGAAAGATCGGCGTTTGGCATGCGATGACACAACACTGGCAGATACAGGACCTTGTTCCGATACTATCCTTCGATACTGCCGGGTCGTTTCTACTTCTCGGTTGCAACAATGGTTCCATCTACTATATCGGTGAGCGAATTTGGCGGTTCTTCATTTCTCGCGTGATTCTGAAACGATTCTTTTTCCGTTTTTCTGATTCATTTTAGACATGCAAAAGTTTCCCTTGCGTATGAAGGATAACGATCTGTTGGTGACGGAACTGTACAAGGATCCATCGAATGACCACATCACGGCCATATCGGTCTATCTAACACCCAAAACGACAAGTAGGTGGAAGTGATTAGTTATCTTTCTTGCTGTACATGAAAGCGTGTTACTGTAGCTCAGATCCGTGTATTTACCGTCATATTAGACAAAACGCAATGTAATTGCACCATACTCGCCACAGTTCACATGCACCACCGTCTCCACTGTCAGTAGTTCATTAGTTGTTGCGAAACATACTCACACAGAACGAACACCATTCATTGAAGACCGAACGTAAGGACACTGATTTGGGTCACTTTGCGAATTTTGCAGATGCTTGCGTTGCGCATACATTTCTCCCCCTAATAACACTGCTGAGTACACATGTATTTTTTAAGTTTCAGCTCTTTGGATTCTCCAGGGTTATGGTTTTGATTTTTCCGATGTTTCAGCCACGCTTATCTGCTAAATGCTTATCCTTATAGTCAGCAGCCATAGTTTCTTTTCACCCTGTGCAGGACGATTTACTTTATTTTTTTTCTCTTTCTCTATTTTATCTTCTTTTTTGCTTCTCCTCTCTTTTGATGATATTCTGATATGTTCTTTTCTTTTCGGCTGATACATAGCCGCGGATCGAGTTAAGGAAGGTAAAGATAATCGCACAAAGTGTCCCTTCTGCTCGTGCAATTTGGTTATTTTGCGCCATCCGTGCACTTTTCGTTTTTTGGTTCTTTGTAAGCAATCAAACAATCAGTGATATGGTTCGGTTTTGATTAGTTTTTTTTTGTATATGTGCCGTAAATAGAGAAAACTCGTGTTGGGACGGAGAGTATTCGATTCTCTGCTTGTATGTCCATTGTCGTGTCAATTGTGTTTTATTACCTATGCGTGTTGCTAATCAATTGGAGACGGTGGTGATTCCCTTATTTCCGCCCTAATATAAACGCTCGTGATACATGGGGCTCTGCTTATGTCATTTGCGGCCCCAAAATCTGCATTATTTTGTTACGTTACGGTTTATTTATGTGTTTGGCTTGACGATTTTTGTTGGTAGTTTTTTATTATTGTTCACCGTTCCTTCTTTGTGAATGTTAGGTATGTTAGATTTAATGGATTGTTCCCATTTGTATGTTTATTCGTCTTTGTGTAGGTCTCTCAGGTAACTGGATAGAAATTGCCTATGGCACACGAGCCGGTTCTGTTCGCGTCATTGTACAACACCCGGAAACGGTAGGCCATGGGCCACAGCTGTTCCAAACGTTTACCGTGCACCAGAGCCCGGTTACGAAAGTGACACTGTCAGAAAAGTTTCTGATATCGGTGTGCAGTGAGTACAATCACGTGCGAACTTGGCAGGTACCAAGATTCCGTGGTATGATCTCTACACAACCTGGCTCTACACCGGAAGCATCGTTTAAGGTACGAAAGGCAATGGCAACGGCTCATTGTAGATAGCATACCATGAGATTAAACTTTTCTTTGTACCGCTTTTATAGATAGTGTCTTTGGAAGCAGTAGATTCAACTTATAGCTATTCGGCCGGTAATGATTTCGGACCGTTTGGCGAGCAGGACGATGAGCAGATATTCGTACAGAAGGTGGTACCAGACACTGATCAGCTGTACGTGCGGCTAGCCTCGAACGGTGAACGTATTTGCCTGATACGATCAGTCGACGGGACGACAGTCACATCATTCTGCGTACACGAATGCGAAGGCTCATCCCGCATGGGTTCCCGACCGAGACGTTTCATACTTTCCGGCCACTGTAACGGGGCGATACAGATGTGGGATTTGACTACCGCTCTTGAGATATCGAAGAGAAAGGATCAGCCCAAACGCAGCATCGGAGGACCGACGGCGGACGAACTCATTCGGGAGCTTGATCAGTGCGATCTGAGCAACAGTCACTGTTCAACACCTTGCATGTCCCCTTGCCCAACGGCTTTCTCCAGCGGCATCGAAAGCAATACGGTGGGACGATTGAAACCGTTTAATGTTGCGTTCTTGAACCAATCTGCGGCGGCTGCATCGCAAATAGTCGCGGGAGTGAGTGCTCAAGGACAGGCAGTGGGACTGGTGGCAGCAGCGGGTGCTGTTGGAGCTGCGGCACCACTTGCGGCTCATCAACCCGAACAACCGAACTGATCTTTATTCCGCCGGCAGAGGGCTTTAAGGAGGTGGTTTGAATGTTGCCAGCTGGAGCTGGGATTTTAGCTTAAAGCTTTGGCCTATGTAGTTACGCTCGTTATGCTAAATTTACGTAATGCACAATTGCGTACACAGTAACTATTAAAGCATTTCTGTTCCTTCAGATCAATTTTTCTTGTCTCCACTACAATAATATCGGAGACCTAGTTCCACCATAAAAACCCGATCGGATTGTTTGTTTTTTTCTCGAAATAAACTTTTATTTTTTGAACTTGCTTGTATTTGTCACTTTTGCAGATGGTTAGATATATTTTCGTATAATAAAATGTTGGCCGCTATAGCGATCTAAATAGCACAATTTGTAGACGATAATTTCTTAGTCACATTTTTGCTGCAGACTAAGAAACATTTTGCTAATGGATTCATAGGTCTTCTTTTGAGCCAATTGCACCGCAGTTATTCCTTTACAGTCCGGTACATGAAGAAGATCCTGACGATATTTCAGCAAAAGAGCGACGATGGCATGTTTGTTCATTTCCACGGCTCTATGTAGCGGCAGCCGACCGTCTTTATCGGTGTGTGTTTGCGGAAAGTGTAAAAATCGGAGTAAAAACTCCACTTTCACGGCAGCAAAATAACTATTATCCATTACCGCGTGGTGAAGCACTGTATGACCCTGGTTGTCGGGTTTTATCATATCCAGCTCATAGCGATCGATGAGCAGTCGCCAAAGCCGTTTGTTTGGTGATAAATAGAACGCGATCGTTCTTCCTCGCTCGTCGACTGCATTAACATCGATTCCATAGCCCGCAATGAGTTGTTCGATCATCTTTTCCGAAACAGCATCGTTCATGATGGCAAAGTGTAGCGAAGACAACTTATGCTTGTGGCTCGTCGCGTTCACGTTGGCCCCACATTCAAGAAGAATTTTTACGCAAATTTCGTTCCCACTTCGCAACGCTACATGAAGTGCCGTTTCTCCATGCTGGTTTTCATCACCATCGGTCGTAGATGTCCGAACATCTACAGTATCGTATCGCGATAGTAAAAACCGAAACAATTTCTGGTTCGGAACTTCGATGCAACGGATGTAATGATGCAGGAAGAGTTCGCCAGATTCAAAACGCAAGTAGTCTACGCTTAGTGCTGCTAATGTTTCCTCATTGCATTGCAGGAGCATTTCGAAGCTAGTTTTATGGACGTTATCGGATTGAAGATCCGCTTCCAAAGCATCTAGTGTCGCACCATGTTGCTGAAGATATTCAACGACCAATTCATGGCCGTGTAGTTTCGCTTCTGAGATTGCACTGTTTCCGAGCTTATCTCTGTGATCCAATCGATCGGCGAAACCACACTTTTCGAAGAGAAACTGAACTATCTTCAGGTGACCTTTAGCAGCCGACAAAATGAGCAGATTGGAGCCGTCATATTCGTGCAATGGGTCGAGAGACTTTTCCTCCATGATGCTGCACATTTCGTTTAGCTTTCCGCGCCGACAAAGGTCAAAGAGTGTTTCATAGTCGTGCAAATTAAGTGTGTCCAAATGAGCATTTTCTAGCTCACGAAACTCGGGCGTCGGTTGGAATGCCAGATGTTCTACTAGAAACGCTGCTAGTTCGTATCTGTTATCTGCGACGGCATTGTCGAGCGCCGAATTGTCCCAGATAAATTTGTACGGCGGTTCGCGGTCTGGTAATTTTTGTTCCTTGGCCAGCGCCAGAAGGCGGAATATAAGGCTTTGGTCAAACTCGTTAAACACCGACAGGTTGTAGATGTTGTATTGACTAATCTGTAGGTCTGTTCGATTCTCTAAAAACCATTCGATCAGTGCCACATAGTTACCGGAGATGCACACGTCAAATGTCGCGCTTAGTTCTGGCGTTGACATGGTGTGGAGTTTTAAAACTGAACTGGAATTCGCTCCGTTCGCCAGTAACTTATCGACAATGGGCCAATCTTCGCCATCATCTGCCAATTGCAGGGGCGTCCAGTTGTTTAACTGTGGGCATTTTTGTTCTATTGCAAAGCCGTTGGTCGAAAGTAGTAAATCCATTATTTCCGCCGACTGATGAACGATGTGCAAAAGATTGCGCTGCAAGCAGTCGGTAATAGACAGCAGGTTCTTGGGAGTACAATGTTGTAGCATTCCGCGAGCTCTCTCGACGTCGTGATGCAGAACTGCCATAGCCAGTGGACAGTGACGAAAAAGGAGCTCATCGATCAACTTACGACCGACAGTCCTGTACGCTTTGATATCAATTTTTTCGGGATGGTGTAACAGATACTCGGCTGCTAATAGATTACGCAACGCACGGTGCATATTGATCGTCCTTACTTGTTTCTTCGCAATGGTCAAATCTCCCATTGCACAACTGAAACATTCTTCTTCCAACTGCTCCAGTCTAGCGCTTCCTGCCGCACCTAAATGATTCCCAATGAAATGTTCCTGCAAGGCAGTGTACGAAAAAGACGCCGCTGTTTTGCTTTGGCCCCCGTTATTAACCGCCTCCGATATTAGGAAGATAAAAAACACGTTACCCAGTACGTTTTCTTCTTGCTGTCGGGAGTTGTTGTTGACCGCTTTTTCTAAAATGGTTTGTACATCTTCACAAGAATCTTTTACGAGTAGTTCCAAGCATTTTCTCTGTTCTGCTTCGTTTAACGCTGGTAGGGTATGTTTAGCAACCGGGTTGACGGAATTAGCTACGATCGCTTCCCAGAAGAAATCATCACCAACTATCCATACGGATAAACGGGGACCGGCTATGTGGACAATGTTGTTCAAAAAGTTTACCAACAGGTTTATCTCTTTCGAGGAGCAGTACTCTTTTGTTGCATGGTCTATTAGAAGGAGCAATTGTCCGGTTTTGACTGCAAAACATTCCAGCTCTGTAGATGCACAGAATAAGTGGCACAGAGCATCCTCCACACGTGTATTCTGTTGGCGCAAGATGTCTGTTACGTCCCAAGCATTCAACCGGGTGGTTATCCGGAACGGATGAGACCGTTTTGAGGTGATTTGGAGATTTTGCAAGTAGGTAGTGCTTCCGTTGGTTTCATTTGATATGAGCACATTTATCGAACTGGGTGCAGGAGGAACGGAATCATACTGATCGTCAAAGTTGATGGTGAAATGCTTTGCAATTGCTGTCTGCGCTCCTTTGCTACGTAACCAGAACACTATGCCGTAGTCCTGCAGATAACTGACCTCGTGAACGGTTTCATGGGTCTGAAAGGTATCCTCGAATGCGGTTGTATTGCTTACAAGAAACCAAGTACTCGGTATCAAGTCTTCTTCACGATCAATACAATTCTTCTTGATGTATCGCTTAATGTCGTCGAGAGTGCCTTGCCGTACGATGAACAATCCGAACGGTGCAGCTGTTTTACAATCTGCGTTAAGATCATCGGCCAAATCCAGGAGACTGATACCATTCAACGGATCTGGCTCAGTGAAATAGTACGGTTCAATAGGTAGTGTTTTAGTGGACTCGCTCTGTAGTGATACTGCTTCTTGCAATATCTTTCGAAGTGTTTTCCCGTTTGAAAAACGTATTTCATACACACATCTATCTTTTGCTTCCGTGTGCTTACGAATGCTACTAATGGCACAAAGTACGTTTTGTGGAATAGCCGCTAAAATGGAAAGATTCAAATCGCAAAGTTTCAGCACAACAATGCTGGGATCTGTGGCTTCGATTGCTGGCCACTCGTTGTAGATGTTCAGATAATGCTTCACACTGGTGGCTGTCGAGATGCCGAAGTATTCATGTGCTTTGCTTGATACATAGTTTTGAAATGAGCGTGAGCTTTCTTCATAGTCCCGTAAGGTAAGACGATGCTCCAAAATAAGAAGCTCCGTTTTACGAGTTTTAAGATGAACCACAAGAGCCACAAGGTAGTTCCTCAGCTTCTGATTTATATTTTGACCGCATACCAGTTTGATTGTGGTGTGTAACGAAATGTATCTGTAAATATAGAAGTCAAGTTATGTAGTTTTGTCTATAAAAGATCATTCTAGTGCCTTACTGAGTAAGCACCCAGATTGAAAAGGCATCAAAAGCTTTCCGTAGCTCTGGTTCACCGGGAAACGATGCGTCCATTGCACTGCTTCTTTCTGCTACCGCTGCGAAGGTACTTTATCAAAGAAATAAAGACAATTTTATTTTTCTCCAAATATCAGGTTGCAACCAGTGAATTCTAATCTACTACACTTCTTTATGCTGAACATTGACAGTGCGCTACTAACAATGTTGTAGTATTGAAGTATGTAGTGAGTCATCTTTGCTGGCAAGGTGACAGTGAATGGGAACTACACTTCAAAATCTGCAGGCAAAACTGTTGCTGTTACTATTTTTAGGTGACGAGTCTATTCATTGCAGAATACGTTTCCAAGTTACCTTCAAACCACATTAGTTTATCGTGCGCACATGTAAAACTAGAGAAAATGCGTTTCAAACAAGGCTCACTTGCCTGCAGTTGTTTTTTTAATTCTGTCTTTTATTGGATCACAATATGTACAAAACAAGAAGCACGTAGAGATGCCGAAACGAACGGATAATGTTAAAAAAGAAACAAAATATTTATAAGATTTTCCGCCATTGATTTTGGCCACCTTTTGAAGAAAGTCAGCGGGATGATATTACAAACATTGGGCACAAATTAGGAAAGCAGAAGATTAGCAAACATTCGCTGCTTTCCAGTCCTGCTTCTGATGCCGCTGATTACACCGCCTCCATCGTGTTTGATTAGTTTGGTGTATTGCTATCCGCTAGAATAATGGTCGGCATCATAATAAGAAAAGTGGTGGTAGTCACAATAAGCCCAATCGTGGAGTTTAGGTTGAACAAATGTCCGTAGTGAAAACGGCAGTACCAACCATACAGTATGACGGCCGTTACCGCCAGCGTTCCTATGTAGATGAAGTAAGTTCCGTACCGCGTTCCGGACCGTGTGTTATTGGTGGGATGTCCGTTCGAATCGCGCCCATCCGCAGTGATGCCATCGTGACCATCGCCCGATTCGGACAGATTACCGTTGCTACTTTGCGAGCGATGGTCCCCATTTGATGTTCCATTTGTTGGTCGGTCACCGCCATTAAGTGATGATTTCTGGTTATGTATTAAACAGTGCACAACACAGTTGTCGAACAGTCCACATGCGGCCAATGTTTTCGTATCGGGTTGTAGCACGTGTCCGTTGAACACCAGTCGGACCAGCTTTTGCGCCCCCAGTTCGACGGTGAAGTTGCGCTGCTTGAACTCGCCGATACCCTCATTCAGGTTACCCTCAACTAGCTTTGAATCATCGTTCAAGTATTTAAGCTTAATGCGAATTGGTTTCACCACTGCAGACATCGTTCCGGTGCTGCTACTGGCCTTACTCGTGCTTCCCAAGGCACCAACGTTGGTATTTTCCGTTGAATTTGTTCTATTGGGCTCGTTTTGTCCCTTGTTACCGGTTTTGCGTTGTCGAAGTTCCGCTGAGGTCGACGACTCCAATTCTATGGGTACTTCGCCTGCACTACTTTCTTGATCGCCAGCATCCATTTGGCGAATGATTTCTTCTGGTCCAGTGTCGTCGAATGTGTCAACCACTACGTGCGGACTCGGATAACCTTCTGTGTCGCTCAAATCCAGCCCCGTTGCCGACTCGGAAGCTTCCGTAAGAATCGATTGCGTGATGTTGTCGATTGACGAGGCTATGCTATCGTTCTCAAGGTCCAGCTCCTCGGTTTCCGTAACGTTCGAGATGTTAGACTGCTGCGATGAGCTTCGCACTTAAAAGGAAAATTGAATGCATACGTTTCAGCCGGGACACCTCTTTGGTTACGTTCGAGAAAATACTCACAAATGATTGTCGTTACGCTGTGCTGAGGAATCGTATTCAAACGGCGTAAATTGTTTTCAATTACTAATACTGCACCTTGTGCATTGGGACGATCTTCTCGAACGTAGGTCGAGCGCCAGGCCAAATAAACAACAATTATCAGCAAAGCCCGTAGAATCCAGTAGTTAAAGAGCTCGTCGGTCTCATCTAGAAAGGGCAACATTTCCCTTATTGGCGTCTTTTTTCCGACGGCACGGCCCAGCCCTACAGACGACGATGATATTCCAGTAAACAGATTTTCAATGTATCCACCGAACAGAATAAGAAAAGGAGCACATCCTGGTAAGAAACAAAAGAGAAATCGTTTCGAACAGCCCTTACGCACAAAGATGATGACATCGCAAATGGAATGTAAACAACAACAATCGAACATGGGGAGCTGAACTTACATAAGCCAATTCCTGTTCCTTCGTCTATTGGTTTTACCGTATTTAACGGGATTGTTTGGAGTTTGGGGATAGAAGGCTCGAAAGGAATGATGAATAACGTGCACACACGGGAGAGCACATTCGCATTCACAAGGTCTACGGCTACGGCAGATGTTCAAGCAGGTTCCACGGAGACCTTTTTTCCTTTGAATTGCTATCGAACTTAGGAAATTCGCCGAACTGACGAAGTAAGCTGGTCAATAACACACGCAGCGGGAATAGTTGCTCTACAACATGTTCAACCGCGAAAGAATCGGGAGAATCGTGTTTATTTTCACGAATTTTCACACTCTGACATTTGACATTGTTCTATTTTCTTGCCATTTTCCTTCACGCGAGTATGGCTGCGTACTTTCGTTGTTTTGACGTCACGTAAGTACGCAGCTACTTCAATGTTCAATTCAGAAATGTCAATTCAGGTGCCGCTGTCAAAAGTTGTCGCGTGTGAATTGTAAAAAGAGTAGTAATTTGGTTAGAATAAGCTAGTTGTGAAAGCGCGAATTTAGTTTTAACGTTCACAGTTTCACTGCCTTCACACAGTTCGGCCATAGCATGGGAGTACCAGCATTCTTTCGGTGGTTATCACGTAAATACCCTTCCGTGATAATCGAATGCGTCGAGCAGAAGGTCAGTATAGCAAGTAGCAATGTCGGCAAGAGTTTTGTTGTTATTCGGTACTTGACCATAGATGCTTCTAAATTGTAATGAAACCGGCAATCAACATATCATCATTGTTTCAAAGCACACCAAAAACCTATCGCGGTTTCGTGCGCGGAAATATATTTCGTTATTGCTACTCCGTGGACAATGTTTTGCTGTGATGATAGCAACGAACGCAGCCGACATTGTTTTGATTGGCTTTCTGTTTGGCTTTCTTTCAACCAATGCTTAATTTTTGCAGAACACTGACGATCATGGCAACGTGCAGTACGAGGACATGAGTAAGCCCAACCCAAACCGGGTTGAGTTTGATAATTTATACTTGGATATGAATGGTATCATACATCCGTGCACACATCCGGAGGACAAACCGGCGCCGAAGAATGAAGACGAAATGATGGTTGCCATTTTCGAGTGCATCGATCGGTTGATGAACATTGTGCGGCCCCGAAAAGTGCTGTACATGGCGATCGACGGTGTTGCGCCTCGGGCTAAGATGAATCAGCAACGATCACGCCGTTTCCGTGCGTCGAAAGAGGCGGCCGAAAAGGCAGCCGAGATGGCGCGAGTCCGCGAAGAGCTTGCGGCAAAGGGTGCAATTTTACCTCCGGAAAAGGAGAAAGGTAGCCACTTCGACTCGAACTGTATCACACCCGGCACCCCGTTTATGGACCGGTTAAGCAAATGTCTCCAGTACTATGTTCATGATCGCATGAATAATTATCCGGGCTGGAAGGGTTTGAAAGTGATCCTTTCCGACGCGAATGTGCCCGGTGAAGGCGAGCACAAAATTATGGACTACATTCGAAAGCAGCGTGTACAGGCGGACTACGATCCAAACACGCACCATGTGTTGTGCGGCGCGGATGCGGATCTTATCATGTTGGGTCTGGCGACCCATGAAACGCACTTCACAATCATTCGCGAGGAGTTCCTTCCCAACAAGGACCGACCGTGTGACATTTGCCAGCAAATAGGGCACGTAATGAAGGACTGCACCGGGTTGCAGTCGGAGCGGGAGATGATGAAAACACCGCCCGGCCCGGGCAAGGAAACGCAGTTCATATTCGTCCGCCTGAACGTACTGAAGGAGTACCTGCAGAAGGAGCTCGATATGCCGAATCTGCCGTTCGCGTACGATTTCGAGCGAGTCATCGACGATTGGGTGTTTATGTGTTTCTTCGTTGGCAACGACTTCCTGCCTCATTTGCCCAGTCTGGAGATACGGGAGAATGCGATCGATCGACTCGTGACACTGTACAAAAAGTGCGTGTACAAAACACGCGGTTATCTAACGGACTCCGGCGCTGTGTTGCTCGATCGCGTTGAGATGATCATGACCGATCTAGGGTATGCGGAGGACGAAATCTTCCGCCAGCGAAAGGTGGGCGAGGATCGTTTCAAGGAGCGCAACAAACGCATGCGCTTGCAAAAGGAAAGGCAGCAGCGGCCCAACTTCCAGCACATGAACAACTCACAGTTTGCCCCGACACCGCTCGGTCGCGGGGTTCAGCCACAGGCAATTGTAAATGCACGCCAAGAAGCGGCTCACTTTCGTATGCTTGGAAATGCTCCATCCGGTGACGGAAAAGGAAACGGTGGTGGCGGCGGTGGAGCGAGCGGTGATGAACCGGGACCGCGCGGTACTAAACGGAAGGCTGACGAACCACTGGCGGTCACGGTGGCGGATGCAGAGGAACAAGAAACACCAGATGAGGTGCGACTGTGGGAGGATGGTTTTAAGGATCGGTATTACGAGTCGAAGTTTGACGTTTCGCCCCAGAATACCAAGTTCCGGCAGACGGTCGCCTGGGAGTACGTGCGTGGCCTCTGCTGGGTGTTGCGATACTACTATCAGGGATGCGCGTCTTGGGAGTGGTACTTCCCGTACCATTACGCACCGTTCGCGTCCGATTTCAAGCACCTCGAGAACGTGAACGCACATTTCGATCGGGGCACCCCGTTCAAACCACTGCAGCAGCTGATGGGCGTCTTTCCGGCAGCCAGTCGCAGTCACGTGCCTAGTGCGTTTGCGGAGCTAATGGTCGATCCGCGTAGTCCGATCATCGACTTCTATCCGATCGATTTCCACATCGATCTGAATGGGAAAAAATTTGCATGGCAGGGTGTGGCGCTACTGCCGTTCGTCGATGAGAAGCGTTTGTTCCGGGCCACCGATCCGAAGGTACCGCTGCTAACGGAAGAGGAAAAGCTGCGCAACATTAATGGAGACGCGAAACTGTTCGTGGTTCCCGGCAGTCCCGGTTACCGTACGCTGGCCGGACTGTGCGTTGGGGACGATGTGGACTACGAACGCGAAATCGCAGTTACGGTGGACTGTGTGCAAGGGCTGATTGTACCAACGAAGGAGAACGTTCCACAGAGCGGCGCACTTCAGTCTCCGATACCGGGTCTAACGGCGATAACGGACAACCGTGTTCTGACGGTGCGCTTTCTCGATCCAAAGTTTGCGGACGATTTTATCTTTCCCGCCCGAAAGCTAGACAATGCGACCGACCAGCCGAAGGTACTCGGCGCCAAGGAGGGCCCAGTGATTGGGTTCGGACCGCGTGTCGATCGAGCACAACTCGGTGCTGCCGGTCACCGAATGGTGAACAACCGCCTGGGGCTCGGGTACGGCAACTCACGCAACGATAGTGGCGGAAGTTACGGAAATGATAATGACGGCGGTCGCAGAAACAACTATCCTTCGCATCGACGAGGGAACAGTGGCGGATATGACAACAGTGGCAGCGGCAATCGCTATGAATCAAATCGTAACGGTAAGTTAAGCATTTTTTTTCTAGGGTAAATTTGGAATTTGTTTTTGTGGTTCCTCCCTGCGGATGTGCAAACGAATCCGCCTTACACGATGTGTCCACGATTTTTGGCGTCAATTAGAGGATTGCAGGCGAATGAAGCAGATAATGATGTTCATGATTGTGGTGGTGGTGACACGGCGGCGGAAGGTGGCGCCCGTTTTTTAGGGACCCCCAAGTATAGACGTGGAGTGCCACTCGAGGGAATCGCACACTTACAGCGCACAGGAATCTCCTTCCTGTTTTGCCGCTGCAGTTAGACGCGCCGTCTCCATCCTGGATTGCCACTTTGGCACGTTTTCGTTCCCTCGGCGCGCACAGCCTGGACCTGAAACCCTCCAGCCGAACGACTGCATCCCGTTTTGCGGTGCCTAGCGCTACCCGGCCCGACCGCCCGACCGCCTTTCCATCCTTGCTTCATTCGGGACGATATTGTTCGGTTAATTAGTTGCTATTGGGACGACCTCGGTTGGCCACGCTGCTAGTTTCGGGTAGCGCAGAAATATCTTCCACTAATGAGCGGTTGCTTCATTTGGAAGCCAGCGTGAATGATTTTTCTTCGTCGTTGTTAATGCGCCTTGGGGGTTGCGTGAAACGTGTACATAGGCCGATTCGCTGACACAGGCTAGGCCGGGGGGAACAGTTGCTATCTTATTCTTTGCTCTTGGCCAAGAACCATCAACTCTCGCCATGCCACGTTGACAGCACACGTTCCGCATAGGCAATTGTGTGAGAAACATACGCGGAGAATGCTGCTCTTAGCCTCATAGGGCGTGGATTTATCGTGCAATTGAAAATTTGTACCAAATTACTGAGCAATAACCAGCAATGTTTTACAGAACACAGCGTTACGATGCAGCTAATTTGTCTATAATGTGAATATTTGTTTACAATCAGAACTACGATGTTTGGGTTGGAAAGTTCAATTTTTTTTTTTTTTTTTTAGAAGAACGGACCGGGCCGTATTTATTAAATTTACTTAATAGGTAGCTTAATCTAACATACTGAGATTATCTTAATCGATAAGTGGCATTTCCTCCACTTCAGAATAGCCTTATCCCGGGCTAGCCCGGCTGAGAAAGTTCAATTGTTTTCCCCGAAATTCACCTTCTGTAGTTCACGAAATCATTTTATGTTAACGTTAACGTCCAATCGGAACGGCACGTTTCCGAGGCGAAACAAAATGTATGAAATTCTCTAATAAGGCTGAATGGAATGTGATGTGAATCAGGTTACTATTGACCTATTAAATGGTAACTATTGACTAATCAAATGGAAACATTATCGAAAGCTTATCGTTGATTGTATCTTTGTTCCTTCGAAACATTTTTCGTATTCACTGTGTTGACAAATAACATTGAGGTGTTCGAAAAGGTGACAAATAACATTGAAGAACATTATGAAAACGGTTTTATTTCCATTCTTCCCAGAAAGCATGCTTTTTACTCTCAACAACCTCTTCCCAATTAGATCTATTTTTTTACTTTTTATGACGGCTTTTAACTGGAAGATTTAAAGGATATCCATCCATGTTTTTTTTTTCTTAGAAAGGGGTTCTCCGACTCGGGTACGGGTACGTGGAAAAGATTCCGGTATCCGCAATCAGGGACACCAGACGGGTCGGGTCTGGTGACGGGTTATTTCGACGGGGCTGACGGGTTATTTCGAAGCAGTTCATCTCTTCTCGTCCAGAATCCTGCGATGCCTGTACGAGTAATAGAAAAACAATGAAAAATAAAATCTGTCCCCATTGAATATGGATATGGAAAGAGAAAAAAGCCTGTCCTACCAGATTCGATTGTAAAATGTATGCACGGGCACAAACCTTGTGACGTTCAATGGAACACGGGTCCTGGAGTGATAAAATGTAGTAGAAAAGAACACATCATCATCATCAGTCTACCCGAAGTGAATGTTTTCTTCGTGCGTGTGTGGCCAAGTACTAAAGGGATGTCGTGTGGATGGGATATGTCTTGGGTAAGGGAGTTGGAATATTGATATAAAAACACCCTAATGTGTGTGCACCTACGCATTTTGTGGATCAAAAGTACTTGTGATGATGTGTATCATAGCATTTTCTTTCCTATTAACGGAAGAAAGGAGAGAGGTGAAAGCCGTCATCGAACCCACGGTGTGGATAAAAATAGGAGTGTCCTTACCGAACGTATTGTCTTCCTGTTGCCAGTCTATCGAAACACGGTGCGTGATGTGGTTCACGTTTGTGATGATGCTTCCGTGACCGTTGTACAGACCGTGTTGTGGCGTGTACCTTCGTCGAACGAGAACATTGTTTCGCTAGAAGGCGTAACGAAATTACAGGAACAGAAAAATGGATCACTACTGGTGGCACCTTCTCCACTTATGTTTCGTCGGTTAAACCGCGAAAGTGATCACTCTGCACACAATACGTTAAAGACCCGGATAATGATAGGTTCAATTATGATTCAAGCATAGCGCACCCTGTATTTGTGTTTGTGTGATCTCGTATATCAGTAGTCGAGCGCCGTATTGTGAGGAAAAGGATCGGACCCGTGGTTGAGGATTAACAAACCGGGGCCGCACGGCTATTGCCGTCTTTGGACCGTGTGTCGGAGGATCACTTGCCCTATTTACGGTTCCCCTATTTTCGTGTCGTACCAGGCTATATTCTGGCTTTTGTTTTGAACGGCTTGGCAAGGATCCGTTTTTTGGTGCGTAACAAGGATTTCGATAGAGTGATAACACAGGCCAGAGTTAACTTTTATTCTCCCATAGAGATGATCCTTTTTTGTGTATTGCTTGTGTTTACATTCGTCGTTCCTCTTGCGTTCTCCTGTTGCACCCGTAGGGTATTTGTTTGCAAACAAACCGTGCCTTACGATCATGTAACGCCCATTCTCATTCTTGCGTTCTTCTCACTCACCTTTTCCTAATCATTTTCCACCGATTTACGAATCGGTATCAAATTACCTCTCGACAAGTTGGCGAGATTTTTGCTTATGATACAAACGGACGACATATTTTGCAACCAAAGCCGCTTTCTCCCTAGTCCAGTTCTTTTGCAGACTGTTGGAAAAAAAGGATGATCCTTACCGACAGACGCTCGTTTTCGGTGGCCTTTCCGGGTGTACGGGAGATCGCTACGATGTTCTGGTTAATTACCGACTTAGCTTTCGGCTTTCACATAGTGGGGATCTAGATCGCTACTGTCGTTCTTGTCACCTGGTTGGGCATGGTTTGGAAGATGTTTACGCACCAGATCAACCGTGAGGGCCATTGAATGTTTTATGTATCGTTTGATCTCCTGATATTCCGGGGCAGTTCGTTTGATTCGGTGCTCAGCTTCCCGTGTGCTTCATCAATGGCGGATGTTACCTCTCCTGTTAGTTTCAGCTGTGCTACGATCAAAGACTACTTTGATTTATTTGTGGCACTCTATTCACTCGTATTTTTAGAAGTTTTCGCACTATGATTTCTTGCATAATTTTGTAAATATGTGTAATAATGTGGCAAACATCAGTTATTTTTCGATTTATTGATTTTTTGTTAAGATTTACGAGAGTATCAATTTATCGCGGTAGTGGTTGCTTTGATTTTTCAGATTGAAAATATGGCCGATAAAACCAAATATTCGCGATTCAAGCGGGTAGATTGAGGAATCTTGCGATCTAACTGTAACTTGTTAGAAGTACTCGAACCCTTTTGCCGTGTTTTAGTTGGTAATTGCTTCGCTTTGATATTACACAACACTGTTGGGCTTAACAACAGTACCGATTGCCATGTCACCGATCATATTTAGCACATGCTCTGATTACGGGCCGTGGCCGTTTAAAGATTTAATATTTTGCAATATACTGGGCTGGTACTGACAATACTAAACGATATAGTTTAGATCAGATGGTACTAAAGGCTGAACTTATTGCCAACACACTCTTTACAATGTTATAAATATGCGCAAATGATATAAAGGCAAATAAGTGGGTAATGGCATAGAAGGTGTTAGATTTGGGAGCACAAGAACACCTCATTTGTAGGACGAAATTCAATAAACAATAAAATGTTATGTTACTTCTTGTTTGTTAAAAATTCTCTTCTAGTGAGCGAAACTTCATATTTGTTGTTTGTTTGAAAACTCCTGTTTAAGTGTATTCAACATTCACAATGCCCCTCACCTGTAACTTTGCTCATGATGGACCAAGGGCATAAAAAGAACGTACATATTTTTTTGAACCACCAGCAGAATGGTTCTAGTGGACTTTTGCAAACGTCCATTCGACTACAGCTTGTAATCGCTCTCGTATGGCTAAGCTGGTGGCGTTGGTGGTATCTCCCCAAAAGCCTACGACGGGCGGGGCCCCATGAGGGAAAGCATTAGTGTTGGGTGTGTGTGAAGTGTGCGTATTTGCACACAGCGGTGTTTTTCCGTGTTTCCCGTGCCCGCGCACCGCACAGTGGATGTGGTCTGTTTTCCGTGGGGCGACAATCAGACAATCAATTGCAAATTGATCTTGAGAGGCTTAATGGCGGCGGCGGGCCCATTTAAGCTGTGGAAAGTGCACTTCAGCAGCACAAAGCGCGGGTACTCCTTTGGGCGCGGGTTGTGATGAACATTTGTTAGAGTCGAATGGTGGCCAAAATCTCGTGTCGCGTCACGAGGCTGCGCCTGTGGCCTCGGCCACTGAGGCGGCCACATTGTCCGGGGCGACGATAAGTCAAACGATTTTCTGCACCCACTGTGCGCAACGCACGGACCCCACTGGGCGGCACGAAATTCTCGCGTGCATTTTTTGTGAGGCTCATCATATTCGTTTATTGTTGCCGAATAATACTGCTAATGATGCGAGGAAATGGCGATCGCCATCGTCGCGAGCGAATGGGAGGTATCATTCTCATTTGCTGCCGATGCGTAACTGGTTTTCAGTGCTCTCTTCAGTTTGCCAGTGGCTTAGTGCTTCAATATGGATTTCACGATAAATTCCGTCAAATAATAGAATGATGTTGACGGAGGACAGATCACCTAGTGTAGAGCAACTTTATCTCATTTGACATCACTGTGAGGAACATTTTCGTCTTTGTGGATTCAAACTGACGAAAACACATGGGCACTCCCACCAAACAAGTGTTTCGCAGAACACAAAAATGGAAAACCTAAGTTAAAGATGCTTTCCAAATGCGACGTGGACCGTGGAGAAGAGTATGTTGGGCTGGTGCAAATTGTCGCCATTCAGCAACCGACGGGCAGCTCTTGCGCGTGAGTGTTGTGGTTTCCGGTCGTCCTGCCAGTGAGGACGACCCTGCTTCGTGACATCGGGATGGTGGTTCAGTCCGCACGGCCCGGTGTCCTTCGACCTGCACTAGAACGCGGAGGGATGGAACGGATGGCCGCGGTCTGATCCCGCTGTTCGTGAGGATCTCCACTTCAACATTTTCCGCATTCATTCATTGGGAGCGCCTAACAACGGTGCGATACAAAAGTTTGATGGCTCTTCGAACCAGCGGCTGCACATGGTTGAAAATCGTCGCCGGTTGAATGCATATTGACCTCTATTCTTCTCGGTGGGCGTTGTTAGCGTTGTTGTACCGCTTCCCCCGCCGGGCCCACGGGAGGTTGGGTGAAGGCATACGGCCATAATTATGCTACAAGCGTGTTGAGTGGTTTGATTTTCGTTTTCGCATTCGGCCAGCATGAGCGGGAAACCAGCATGAGCTTCACACTTACGAGGTCCGGAGTTTGGGTTCAGGCGCCATGACACTGGTAAAGCCAGAAGTATGTGGTGAACGTTGAGTTTAAAGATACTGAGCGAAGATACCCGTGAACGCGTGGAGTCTCTGGGGACAAATGTGTCCTTTTGTCACGCCAAGCATTCACCGGAGCACACGGTTCAAATTTTGCGCTTCTTTCGGAGATAATTTGGCAAATCGGATGCGCTTCGTTTACCAAACGATGGGCGCGCTATGCTGTGCTATCAATTTACTGCCCTTTAGTTCACTGCGTAAGCAAATAACTAGCATTAGTATTGTACTGTGATAATATATGTTTGCGAATAATTATATTGTTAATATTTGATTGATAGAGTGAGTTTTCATATCGATCTACCCATCGACCGTTCACAAAATTCACCTAAAGTAGTAGTTCTTCTTATTGTGCCGTTATTTCAAGTTTTTTTTAAATTCAAAAACACAATTTCAAAAAGTACGTGCTCACGTCAATTTATTTTTCCTCTGGGCATTCGACAGAACCTATGATAATAATGATCGTGCATGATTGTTGGCATCGTTTCAGATTCTTACAACAACTACTCAAGCTACAACACGGGCAGTAACAGTTCAGGCAGTAGCAGCAATAACTGGCGTAACAAACAGGACCGTCAGCCCAATAATTCAACCAACGCAAACCAACCGTTTAACGATGCTGCTGGCTCACAAAACCGGAGTGTGTTTGAGCAGCTAAGCAGCCAAATTCAGCAGTACCAGCAGCAGATGGTACGTGAAATTTCGCGCCATTCCCAGGCAATTCCGAG
Source organism: Anopheles cruzii (assembly GCF_943734635.1). Lineage (NCBI taxonomy): Eukaryota > Metazoa > Arthropoda > Insecta > Diptera > Culicidae > Anopheles > Anopheles cruzii. The sequence continues at coordinate 35,223,065 of NC_069145.1, forward strand.
CACTGCCCTCCCGAATCCGTTCGCCAACCAAGTCCAGTACAACTACGACACCGGTAATAGTAACTCCGCTAACAACTGGATGGCCAACAATGGCGGACGAAATAATAACAACCATCGCGGTGGCGGAAGAGGAGGTGGAGGAGGAGGAGGTAATGGCGGTGGAAGACAGTTCCAGCAAGGCGGTGGCCGTTACGGGGGCGGAAACCGTTATAATCAACGGAAGCAGTACTAAGAACTAAGTCTAGCGATACGGCACCAGTTCAAACGATGACTGGATAAGTGTGTCGCGGTATTGGAAGTTGGTGCTTTGAACCACCGATCACACAGACTCAACTATGGCGGCATAAAATTAAATTTAAAAGGTATGGCATAACATTGATTAGCGACTCTGCATTAAAATATTCGCAGTTTGTCGAAAAAGGCAAATTGTCGGATCGTGAAAATCGAATTCCCCTCTTTCTTGCTTCCCGTTTCGATAGAGTACAAAACGAATTGGTGTGGTGATTTGTAGTTTTGAAAATGATTCGAAAGTAAGGGAAGCGTGGAGCTAGAAAACAAAAACAGATTTAGGAAAAGATAACAACCAAATCCGACGACATCGTCAGTGAACAGTTTATATCTTTTTGTGGAGTATTTTTATTTAAGAAAACTATGAACGGTAACCATATTTAGAATTCCGATTGTCGCCATAGCGACGTGGAAGAGTATTTTAATTGATTTTTTTTGTAAATAAACGAATGACTTACTTCACCAAACAACAACTGCGGACAGAGAAAGGGTAGCGTAGAAACGTTCCGTGTTCGGTGTAGGTACCGTGTCGGAATGTGTCTGAGGACACCACACACATTTTAATGGAACCATACATGGAAGATGAAATAAATCATTTGTTTAACAGCACCTTCAACGTGAAATTTATCTCTTGATGCACGCATCTTCCATAGAAAGTTTGATCACAACGAAGATTGGCATTGCTACTGTGCAATTTAAGAACAACCATCGACATTTATTTGGCCATGGTCTGCATGGTTATATTTTGAGAAATAATATAAACAATCAATCGGAAAACTTATGTCTGAACTAATCTGGAATAGTTGGAAGTTTTAATGCCAACTTTTGCAAAATTGAATTAACAAAACCACAAAAACATTGCATAAAAACGTAACATGTCAATAAATATTACCAGCACCCCATCTTGAACGTGAACGGACCATCATGGTAATGCCGATTAAAAGTGTAAACTTATCTACTGAGTTCCCAGTTAGGGGAGGGTTTTGTTTTTTCGTTATTTCTCACGATGTCCTTAACGCGCCATAAACGAGAATCATAAAAGTACCCCGCGGTTGGGGCCGCGATTTCCCGGTGGCCTGGTGAAAGAAACAAACGAAAAATCGCTGGGAACCACGAGAGAATCAAACTCCTTCCGCAATCGGCAAGGAAAGCACTCGACGATTTTTCTCGCGATCTTTTGACACTTATTATGTTGTGCAGAAGAAATTTTTCTCAATCTTTGCGCCGTTCGACTTCGGTCGTGGAACAATCGAGTGGTAAAGGTCATCCTATTGTTTCGAGCCACGGCACCCGGAGATTTTTCCGGGCGCATTATGCGCTGCGGGTGCACCGTAGCTGTGTAGCGGGGCTGTCTCGAGGCTGGCGCGCCCGACTTGTCGCACTCTTGGGTCGTTCCACCCCTATCCGATGGTAGGTCGTGGTCAAAAGGATAGCCGGGAATCGGTCCAAAAATCGATGGGAAACGTTTTTTCCGCGTAACTTGATGCTGATATGGATGGCGATTGTGATTCAGGATTATGATCGCCAATGGCATGCGGGATACTGGCACGAAGACGCGCAAGTTAGGCCCTTACTGCACTACCCGAGTTAGTCGAAGAGTCAACGTCCTGCATCTCTACGAATGGTGTATCTCATCTTTGATTTGGTAGCCTCGAATGGGACCCACCATAAAGTGGGAGCACGGAGCAAGAGAAAACTGAATAACGTTGGCGGTGGCATCTAAACAGAATGAACGAGATCCACCAATCGAGAAATTTTTTTTTATCCAATGTATCACCGCCATGGCGAGAGGGTCCCGAAGAGAACAATCACGAAACACGGCCACTGCACCGCGACCGGCATTTTCGGTCAACCGGCGAACGGCAAACTGCTGCTGAGGGGGACATCCTGCGGCCAGCTATACCGCTGGGACTGAAAATGAGACATCAATTAGCGCACCGAAAGATGCCAGACGATGCCAGAGAAAAGAACATTTCCGTTTCTTTGCGAATGTGCAACTCCGCTCCCGTGGTCTCGTGGAGTCGTTTTGAGTTACGCTGGCGGGGCTGGAACGGCTACCACCAACTGGGCGGTCACACGACCTCTATGTGTTGGGGTCTTCACGTAAGTTCTGATTCACTTTAGGCCGTCTACCGAGCGGATGCTGCCGAGCTGCTGGAGGGTTTGATTGAGCATGCGACCGGAGCGCGCAATGCGCTTCCAACTGCGAAGTTTGCCATTGTCCGGAAGGATGTTTCAGTTTTAGCTTTGTGCATATTTTGGGACTTGACGATTGACGATTAGAAGTGATTGGGCCAATGTGCGGAACTAAGAGACATAGTTCCAAGTTAACTATATTTCCTTAGTCTGAAATCTTCTCGTTTGTAATCTTTTGAGAAGTGAATGTCAAGCATTGCATCTACTATATAGCTTACAGTTAAGCTTCACACTTTGGACCAATAAAACCCGCAATCTGCGCGAGCGGTCCCCAAGAATTATGAGTCGACGACGAACGTTATCCAAAACACATTCAAACTGGCGAAACAAGTGACTAGCAATGTTGAGGAGTTGAGGTCCGAAAACGAATGGCCGAGGCGGATGGTGGCGTAAAATGAATATGCAAAAGGCCTGTCGAAAAACTGTGGACCAGCTTTCGCCCGGCCCGGGGCATACACGTTGACAGGTGAGCTCGTAAGGTTTCCATCTCTGCCCACTAGTTACACGCTGGCGGTGGAAGTCGGCGTTTGGCCACCGTCAAGTGATGCACTGAAGAAACCCCCGGTTGAACTGATGATGGCTAACTCATCACTGTCATGGGCTGGCGCCATCAAGAGCCGCTGTTCAGGCAGATTTCGGGGAGCGGTGCGCAGAGTGGTACTAAATTTTTCTCGGAACCATCTCGCCTCCATCTCGGCAGCAGCAATGGCAGCGAGACAACCCACTACTGTGGTGGCGCTTGAAAACGGTAATGATCAGCGGTAATTAACAAAAAAAAGGAAAATAAACGAAATGTCGATCTGAAGATTGCACGTTGGTTTCCTTTAGCTTTTTCTAACTGTCTTCGGCTATGCCCCGAATGTTGTGTTGTAGATATTCAAACTTTCTTTCCACAAAGTCGGATCTTGGGGTGTTAGATCAACATCACTCTGAGTTCATCTTGTGTTAATTCTAGGAAACATCCGGTTGGTTCTAAAAATTGAACTGTCCCAACCGATACTCTCGATAACGACAGAAGTCGCGTTTGTTAGCGACCCATTTTGCCTTATTCAGTATTTCAAGTCCATGGTTTTGAGTATTTTTGCAAATATTAGCAAACCTCGCGCTATTCCGCCTCTAGCTCATAAATAGGATAATTATGCAACCCCTAATTACGATCGACAGCTCAGCGGTGGACCGTGACGGCGTCCGCCGGCAAACGGAGGTGAGGCCGGAGCTTCGGAACCAGCGTCGTCCAGTGGTCTTCCGAAAATTATGGCTCATCAACGCCTCAAAATGGTGTCGCTGGTGAAGTTGGTTAAGCACAGGAAGTGTAGTGGGAGCCGAGTCCCGGGCGCCAGGGCACTTCCAACGCGGGGCTTGCTGGCTGGCTGGCTGGCTGGTAGCCAACTGACGGCACTTGTGTATGCGTAGCCAACGAGCTCTCCAAACTCCCCGCGGATCACTCCACGGCCTGGCCGGCGTTGTTCCCTGCTGCCGCCGCCGCCGCCAGCCGCCAGCCGCCAGCCCAAATTCTTGCGTGGCGCGGAGCGGCCACGCGAGGTGATGAAGTGGAACCACACGAAAGGATGCGCTGCTGCTCCGCAGCTGACGGGCATGCGGAGGAACAGGGCCGCGCTGTTTGCTTTTCTTTCCCATATTTTTCACCGTTTCTGCGGCTTCCCACGTCACGACCGCAAGCGGCGTACGCTTTCGTGTTGGCTGCAAGATCGTTTTGACAGGTTTGACAGTTGATTTCCGCCAATGACTTCGCCTCGCGCGTATCACTCCGATCGGCACGGGTTCGGCGGACCGGACTGCGGGCAGCAGAGGTACTACTACGAAAAACTCCCGGCGACCCGGCCACTTCACTTCGGCGTCACCGCGGAGTCGACAGAGTCGAAAACAACAACGTTGAAACGTTAAGTGGGGGCCACTCGAAAGGAAAAACTACTAACTTTTTCCTTCGGACGCTTCTCTCTTTTTCCCGGCTCCTTTCTCGTTCGCTTTGGCACTCGCATTCAAAAACTATTCCGCGGCTGTCGCTGACGCTGCTGCTGCTGCTTCACTCGCGTTTGCTTTGTGCGCCACTCAGTCTGGGTGTTGATTGGTTGTTGATTGAAGAAGAGTTATCTTTTTTGTTTCCCACAATTTCTTCCCTTGGCTTTTTGTTTTAAGCTCGGCTTTTCTGCATAATTTTCAGCCCTCAGCGAGCGGGCCCGCTAGGCTCCAAAGAGCCCTTTCGACAGCCCGCGGCCCAGGGTGATCGATTTTTTTTTTACTCAAACCAAATCGTCGAATGCGCGTCGGTTGACCGAGTTCTGAAGTTTCCGGCGCACTGCTGCGTGCTGCTTGGCACGCTTCCGTGAAGGATGCCGTTGGGTGAGAATTGGTGCGAGCCTATTATAGCCTAATTTTTTCACCTCATTAGCGGATGTGCGGCGACAGTACTATTCGTTTGAACGAACTTGTTTCAAATTTCGTGGGTCGTGTCATACAAGTCATCCGGTGTGCCAATGGCGTGATTTGTAGAAACAGTCAAACAGTAGCGAACAGATAAAACGAATGAACGATGCGGGAGTTGTGTGGTAAAAATAATGAACGGGGAAAAAACGTCGGAAAGTGAAACAACGCACAACTCTACGCAAAACCAACCTTCCGGGGACAAGCTGTTCATGATTTGTTCTCCTTTCATCTCCGCTAAAGACCTCGCCTTGGTCCGACTCTCGGATTGCATATGTTGCCGACCGAATGTCCCGTTTCCGCTCCCCCCGGGCAAGGCCAACATAGAATGCCAGCGTACATAACAATGTCCCTCGCGTAATTCCACACGGTACCTACCTACGGTACCACTTGAGTCCTTTTAACGGAAACTTAGCCGCAGCATGCTCGGGAATCTGGAGCATAGCGAACGGCGGCGGGCTGGACGAATGGACTCCCTGTTGTCGGCCTGCCCGGGACCGGTGGGAGCCCAAAACCGAATGCGCGGATGTTAGATTTCGGTTATCGCGTGTCCGTTTATTTTAATGTTTGCTTCGTAACACTCCGGCAAGGACATAAAAAGGCATGATAGGCGAGCATGGAACGCGTCATAGCTCAAGTCTTTGGCAGGCCTTAAAAGATGAAATGGGTTTTGGTATCCCTCGATGTACCAACTAAGTCATCTTATCTAAGTCGGCTATGCTAAGCCAGCAAATCGATTAATAGCTCTCGGTTCATGTTACGTCACCTATCGTTTATATGACAATATTCATTAAATTTAATTTATCAGTCGGCGTTTTTCCAATAGTAAATAAAAGTAACCGATGGAGAGGAAATTCGCCATCTTAATGCTACTAAACGCTGTTATACGCTCTGCCCATTAGTGCACAGAACAATTTTCCAGGATGGAAGCGTTGTTGCTTTGTATTTTCGACTTGCCAGTTATCGTTTGACCACTTTCTACATCTTGCATGACCCAGAATCGGGGCAATGTTGGCGCCAAAAATTAAAATGCAAACTAAAATCTGTCCAAAAACATGTGTTCTGAATGGAGTATGCCCGCTGCTGTACGCCTCGGGAAGACTCCGTGTGGCTCCGGAAAACGGAAATGGCTTCGGCTACACTCTCGAGGGGCATCACGCTGGTGGTGGGTTGATAGTAAAGGAGCAATGCCGCGGGGACAGCCCATAGGCTTTTATGGCTGTGTGTGTGTGTGTGTGTGTGTGCGTGCGTGTGTGACTGCAACACCGGTGAGATCGCGCTCCTTCAGAAACAAAATCCTCGAGTGGCCACTCATGATCGAACAATCGATGAACAGCGGCGACGACGACTACGACGGCGACGGCGACGTTGATGATGGCGTATGATATGGGATGCAATAGCCCGCCGAGCGAGTGAGAGTGTGCGTGAGGAATGGGCCCGTAAGGACTCTTGACGATTTCATATGCCATTCGGAAGGCGGGCGGCGAGTCACCGAGCGCGCGCACCGGTGGCCGCGCGGAAAACCGTGAAATGGAAATCCAGCTGCCTCCCATAAACCACTGCGCGCTGCTGGAGGAAGAAAATTGTAGAAAAAAGGGGAAACAGGAACAAAACAACATAAAAAATCCACACACATACAGCCGGGCAGTTCACCAATTCCGCTGGAAAAAACAATACACACTTGGCGCGCAGCGGTAGTAGCGCTTTCGTTAAAACTGGAAAGCGAAAGAAACGAACAAAGGTGATCATGAATGCCACAGACGTTTGACAGCTTGAAGATGTAAATTCCATTGGGGGAGAATGAAGGGGCCGTAGCATATTGGATCGGAGGCTGGCACGAGTTGGCTCTGAGTAGATATGTGGTGCACGATCAGGAAGCAGAGCGTCCGTGTATAACATCGTAGTGAAATTTCTTTGAAATATAGCATTTAAATCTCTATTAGGTACAAATGGTCCAATACATGCATTCACCCATTGTTTTTGCAGCAAAATGATAACCGGCAACCACCTCTTTACAATCCTTTTATTTTATTTTATTTGTTATATAAAAATGTAACAGTGCGTAGGGTTGAAGTGGACCCCACAAAGTTTGCCGTTGTTTGGTTTGGTTGATTGAGCGGTCAAGAATCCACAGATTAAGTTTATATTTTCTTACGGGGCTTCTTGAATTGTAACGAAATGTGAACCTTTATAAGGAATTGACAAAGCTCTTTTGAAAATACAATAACGTATTATTTGATTCACCATGAAACATTTACTACCATTGTAGAAATTTTGTGATTCTTACTGCAGCTCTAATCATTTCTGCTTATGTAGATTTTAGTTTCCTATGAACACTTTCCTATCCTCGAATATTAGTTTCAATCACCATCCAAAATGGTGTGAATCAGAGATTTAATTTATTCGATGCCCTACATCAAAAAGTTGCTACTATTTTGGCGCAATAAAATCTAGATACAGTAGGCAGGAAAATAACTGCTATTGGACACACGGCACGGCCAAGAACCACAAAATAGACAAATGGAATGAAGTGTCAAGGTACTCGAGAAAAATTGACGAAAAACATCGGCGATAAAACACAAGCTTTGGGGTTCAAAAATGTCAGCTTCATAACCGTAATAAATTGTGCACTCACTTCGACAGGATTAATGCCACGAATCGTGTTGCCGGTGCAGCACTTCTAACACACTCTACTAATACTGCGCCCCATCGGTACGCTCATCCCATGTTTGCCGGACATTTGTTTTGTAGATTCTGTGTTCGCCAAAACACGAATCGGTCGCCAAAACACGAATTCCAAATGTCTGTCGATAGTTTCCGCTTCATCGTGAATGATTCAATTTAAAAGTCTAATCTTGGAGAACGCAACACAAAAGTAGACTGTCAAGACAGTCAGTCTCATGCAGATCGTTTTTGTCGGCTACCTTTAGTGTTGATATTCCTCAGTTTTAAGTGGAAAATCCAGGCTTCAAGAGAATGACAATCGAAAATCGAAAAACGAATGAAAATCATATCAGTCCGTGTGAATGAATGCAGAATGCATCCACGCTTAGTAATAATTTTTTGTAGTAAGTTTTCATTGAAAGAAACTTTATATAACTTGTAAATGTTGTCCTCGTTTATGTTATATTATATTGTTTCGTACATTATATTGATCCTGTTAAATAAAATATCCTTAGTGGAAATTCATGTGGAATTGCTTTCAATTGACAACAGAAAAAAGCACACGACTTGCTGAAGGAAGTTCTATATGATTCAAATGGTTCACTTTCCACTTTTTAAAGGTGTGTGTTTCGCAATTGTCGCTTAGATGTCCAACACGGTAGCATTATTCAATGGCGTAGAATGCTCCAGAACTACTACGTAGAAACTCTTATTGTCGTTCCGGTGAACCGGAAGTTACTTCTGTTGAAGCGGCTGAATGACTAGTAAATTGCAGCCTGTTTGGTACGAGCCCTCGAGAAAGTGCACCGCAAAGATATGCCAGTTAAACGCCGAACCCGTGCCCCTACCCGTGGCCTAAGAAACGGCACATACCTCAAACGTGTGTGACGGTACGAATTGTAAAAAAGCACAATTGCAAAAGTAACAATATGGCGCACCCAAACAACGGCGCGTAAAGTGCCGGCACACAGAGAGCCGGGTTGCCAATGGTTGAAAGCATTTCATCCACAGCCTTGATCTGCTGAGAAATAATAAGACGACAAAAGTGCATTTTCACGGAAGCAATTTTGTGCAACGACATAAAAGCTAGAATCACATTTTTGTTACAAGTGCAACCAGAACAATCAACTCGCCCAAGCCAACAAAGTGATCTTTCACAGTCCCTGAGAAATTGTTTCCGAAGTGATGAAACATGTACTTGTTGCTAGGATTTTTGTGGAACCATTAGACCTGGGCCTGGAGGAATGATTAAAGCCGTAGGCTTTCATAGGCAGACACATTTCTGACAATACTCTGTTTTGAATTAAATAATTTGAAGCCTGGAAGATCAAGAGAAATCGCTAGACACGTTTCATCTCTGCTGGTACTTGAAACGCATGCGACGGGGTTTATAGGGATAATTGTGTCGAATACTCTTCTAGTACAGACAGAAATTGAAATGAAACAGAAAGATTGAAATTTTAATTACGTACATACAATGTTCCAATGTGATAATGCCTTATTTGTTTGTTTGAGCTTATCCTCCACGCCACTGACAAACAAATCGAGGAATATAGCTCAATGACCAAACCAGGACGTCTTATCTATTCATTCTTAAGTTTAAGCTGAACCTATTTCCAAAGGTTGGGTGTATGTAATCGTGTTTGATTTGAGTAGGAACTTTATGGTTTATTGCTCTCAATACAAATTTTTACTGGTGAAACAAAAGTTAAATAGCATCCGGAATCGCTATCGTTTTTACCGTCTTACTAATTATATTAGAACTGTTCCGTGCAGAGCAGTGCATCCACAAATCGGTGAATCCCAAGGATAGGATTCAGATTGTTCGTCTTCCGAAAAGGTACATTTTGCGCTGTCTGCAAATCATTCTGTCGTAGCTCCATTATTTCCAAAATGGCTCCCGCTATGTTCGCTCGGTTCACGACCCGTGAATGAGGAAGCGATGTAAAACTTCTCAGCAATCTACCTTCTCAGTTAATCAACACAATCAGAGAAATCCTTCTAAATGATGGCTTAGTGGGGTCGTGTTGGTTAGCCCTATTCAATATTTAAGCTTGGCAATGTGCACAAACAATCAAACGAATGACTTGGGCAGCGCCTTGGAAATCGGACAGAACGCCCATCCACGTACACGGTACACTCTAAGCCGTGGCTCCTGGCACATAATAGTGTGGAGTACAATTATAAAATGCTACTATTAAACCATACAACTCTTTTGATGTAGACTAATGCATAACGCAGTCCATTTCGGTTGGTATTCTTTTAGTACGTTCTTTTCCATACGTTTAAATACCTATGTTTAAATATCTGTGTTACCGACTTTTTGCTTGGGGATTTTCTGGTCGATTTCTGGAGTTTTTATAAATAAAAGATAAATTGATGCATATCCTTAAGGTTATAGTTTTTCGAAACGGAGCGCTTTGGCCCGGTACTTCGAATGAGTCCGAAATTACTTTGTAATTGGCGAAATTGCGGCTAGCGGTAGTCAGTTGTCGCCCCTGACCTATCCGTCGTGAAAACCTTTGGAGACCTGCAACCCTTCTGCGTTGAGCTACAGTTTCGATTGCGCATTCGATTGTGTATTTATGCGATTCGGAGCGATAGCCGCCAATCATGTGAGCGCATGCTCTCGACTTGCCAAATGTATCGAAATTTCGTTTAGGGCGCGCTCTACGCATTCGGCGCACTACTTCCTGTGACATCCGAGAACATATAACCGGCAGGACGACATCGGATCGAATCTCCCGACCCACGCTCAAGTGTGTGTGTGTGAGAGAAAGGGCTGCCGCTGCGAGTGTATTGGTAGGCTCGACATCGATTTGGTCTGTGTTGGTCTGCGTGTAACGAAATGTTGCCTTTTTGACTTCTTCCATGACGGTTCCATTATTTGATTCCGCTGTCTTTCTCTTTCACACCCAGTGGGTGTCACTGGTGCCGATGGGAAGATTCTGAATTCTGGCTTCCGAAAATCAATCACCGGACGCCATCTTGAAATTGGGGGCCTCAGTGTATGTCCCCCGACCGGATGGTTTAGCAGACTTCGGTTGCTCTGCCGTTGTTTGATTCGCGCGGGTTGATGAATTGCAAATCGATAATATGATGGAAGTTGCTAGATTCGCCAGCGGAGGTTTTGAATAATGCATAAAGTGTTTAAATTGAATGATTTTAACGCGGCCAGCAATGCGTGAGCGCAAGAGACGAGTTGCCGTTTGATGTTTTCATGTAATTGTAATTGAATTTGTCTTTGAAATGAAACTTTAACGTGATTTTGAATACTGAACTAACAGTCTACATTCCCGATTTATTACAAATCTTACCTTCTATTCCTATTCCTTTTTACTATTACTAAAATTAAACCCAAGTTTAACCCTAATCTATTTCGAGTTAATCAACTAAAGAACATTTAGTTGGTTTCCTATTTGTAGTGTTTCTATGTTTTTTATCAAGCACGAATAATTTCGTATGATACAGGTTAAGTAAGAAACGGACTCCGTATCTGGTCTCAGTAAAGTAAGTTAAAGTTAAATCCTGCCGTTAAGCAACCTTAATGTTAAAAATTTTAATGGCTGACTGCAGAGAATTTCAATGTTATACCAGGAGAGGATACCAGGAGAATTTCAATGTTATTAATACCAGGTAAGTGCTAAGAATCTTACAATGTGTTTTAAATTCAGCAAAAAAACTTCTGTTTTACGGCCATTTATTTTATTTTTACATTTTCGACAATATTTTGTGTGTATCTTTACTGATTTATTTAAATACTTTGATATGGGACACGATAGATCTTTTCCATTCGATTCATACGATTTAGTCACTACGTTAGTAATGCTAGCTGTATAAAATAGATAAATGTAGCATACTAAATAATAGTTTTACATGTGATAGTTATACCTACGAATCAAACAATATTTGGTGGTAACTTTTTTCAGAATCATAGAAGAATGAGAGGGTAAAAAAATTCAGGCCAACAAAAGACCAGATTGTGATTTCAAACGAATGAAAAAACATTCACGGAACAATCCGCTGGCCGAAGAAAAGTCCGATGAAATAGCAATAGCCAGAACGATGCAGCTAAGTCACGTTTTCGGTCGAAGGATATGGGCGCACGGAATGGTTAAAAATTTTCGGACTGGATAAACAGAACGGTTTCGTAGGACGCAGAGTAGGATCACATCACTGTCCGAGGTTTGAAAAGCTTACGACATGCGAGAAAGTTGATGGCGTTTTCAATAGTGGGATGCTGCCGTGCCTTGACGTGCCCGTTACTGGGCGTCCGTTCCGTTCCCGACCTTCATTTGTAAAGTAAATATTATTTCTGATAATAACCGAATATTTTCGTTCCCTGCAACATGGCTGTGCATTTTTCGTCCACTGACCAGCCCACTGCTGTCAGCCAGCGCTCTTTTTCGTTTCGTTTCGTTTCTGGTTTCAATGTCGTGGTTCCATTCCATTTCTTTTGTCCACCCAATGGGCATCGGTCCATCCACAAATTGGAAAAGAATTAAAGAAAGGGGGATAATATTTTAGGAGAAAAAACGAAATAACATTTTGGCCATTGTCCGCGGAGCGAAGATTTGTTTGAGATTTTGAAACTCCGGCTTTCGTTCCTGGGGTTTTTGCTTCCTTAGCCTGCGTTGCTGTCACTTTGGGGCTTTCGACCGAGAGCGTGACAACAAAGTTTTCTACTTTTCACGGCTTGAAAGCCAATTTTATTGCGCTCAATTATTCTGAGCACAGGCATTGTACGAGTAGAGTGTTGTTCTTGATGGTGTAATATTATCAGAGCAGAGCCGGCGCACAACTTGGTTGATTTTCTTCGATCGCTATCCGAAACACATGCCAGCCACAATCATGCGGGTTTGTTGTTCCAGCCTACTTTCTTGTTGTCTACAAGACACGTAACACTTCACGCTGAGGGTTATGGTTAGTAACTAAGAAGAAAAGAAAACGATATGTTAAATAATCAATTTATTAATTGCTGAAATTTGTGGTTCTAGTGCACTAAGACCTACTAATAGGCTAATTAACACTAGCGAATAGTAATAGTTTAATATTTTTGAGTATAAACCTATTAAAACCATTTTTACTATTGTCATACTTTTGTAATTTCAAGCAACTAGCGAGACTGACGAAGGTGCTATATTTTATTAACAAAATAATTTTAGAACAATTCGACATATCTTACGATACCACAAATTACTCGATTAGTGATGGTATCTGTAGCAATAATTAGCGCAGGATTGTGTCATTACTACCAACAATTCAATGCGATGTCAATCAACACTGACGTTTTGTTACATTAACATGGCTAATAAATTGAAAGCACCTGCACAGTCTCGATGGCCAGGGTATTTTGCATCTCAATAGCGTACACCCGTCCACTAAACCACTTACGTGTCCGCACTTCCTGGTTCTGGAGAGCACTAGGAGGAAGCTCACTTGACACCAAGCGGGTGTGGCAGAGCAGGTTTTCGTCGCATATCGCGATTTTTCCGTCCGATGGCAGGAAAAAGATATGATCACGCCACGTGGCACATTCGGTTGCTTCCGCCGGAACAGTGATACCAATCCGGCGTGACGGGTATCAAATTACGTTCCTTTCATACGGGCCGGGGTATGCGATCGGCAAACCGGGTGTCTCGGGTGTCACGGGTGTCCACCGCATCGCCTCCCAACTAGCGACGGCTAGTGCGTGTGTGTGATGACATTCCATTTCACGCCACATCCACAACAGAACCTGTCCGGGGCTTAATGTGTCGACGACGGTGACAAATTCTGTGCCCGTGCCACTGGACGTGAAGGACCGGCAGACGGGCGCTCCTTGGCCCGGCAGAAGTGGCGCTGGTCAATTCGGACAAGCCGGACGCTGGGTCGCTTTAGGTATGTCCTCAAAAAAAAAATGTTTCGAAGGATTTACTGCTGTGTATGGAAGATGGTTAAAAGTGCAGTGAATGGAAACGGAAAAGTATGACTTTTATAGTACGCAATCAGCCACTTTGTAGGATGTGGTGTAAAAGTTGTAAAGATCGGAATCTTTTTAGAAGAAAACAAAGGAAACATAATTTTGGACAATCCACAAAACGGAGTATATTAAAATTGCTGTTTCTACTCCCTTTTCGATGGGATGAATTTTACGGCAAAGCACTGTGTCTATCGGTACATCGCAAATTCTTGTTCATCAGGACGAATCTGGCGATGGATGAGTCGTGGTTTTTTTTGCTTTTACGTTCTCCAACAAAGGCTGCTAACTGCTGCCAACCGTTCCACACAGAAATTGGCTTTTTCCTGTATAAGGCGCTTTTTGATTGCTCTGGTCCTTCGGCCTGCGGACGAGCTTGGCGCGGTACATGTGTGGGGGACCGCGCTGCATCTCAGTGCCGCAAATCTCATTTTGGTTCCCCTTTGCACCTTCAGCAGGCTACGGACACAGATACAGGCGCAAGCGCGTGTATAATCGAACGAGTGACCAGGAACGCAGGATGAGCTTCCCGGTGATGGGAAATGGGCAAATAAAACCTCCGGTCAGTGGAAAACATGTCAGCGACAGACATTGGACTGCCGCTTTTCATTTCAGTGCCCGCACACACACGCCCGGTACCAGGATCATAGGGCCGGTTAACCTTCGTTAGGATTTGAGTTTCTTGGCCACGCCGCCGATCGATGTGCTCGGGAATGTTTTATGGAAGTAATTTTGGGGTTTGGAAATTGGAATTGAGTGAGAGCGGGGCCTTTATTGCCACCGCCCCGCTCCGATGGTCACAGGCCCCGGGTTAAAGGAGGTTGGTCAAGTCGATTCGATTTTGGTGAAAAATGTTGCATTCTGTTGGTAAATTTCTTAAAATTTCGGAACTAACGACCGATGGTAGGAATTACTCGGACTAATTTCACATTAAAGGACTCAAAGTAGTGCGTTTGAATAGCGAGCCGCTTCTTTAGCTTTGTGTGGTCAACTCACCGAATTTCTTCTACTTTTTACCGATTTCATGCAACCTGACGTCCTTTTTCGACCGCTGGCCTCCGTTTGACTTCAATTTTTGTGGCTTCGATTGAGTGTGCTGCGGTTGCTGAAAGGAAATGAATATTCCGTGCGTTCCGTGCCGATGGGCAAACGGTCTGCGGGCACCACAAATCCCCTATCCCACACCGCACGGGCCGCAATCGGGACGAGAATGGATCGTAGGATTCACTTGAAAAATTTCAATGGTTGAATGCCAATTCCGGGTTCGGACTGCTAATTCCTACCCTAATCCGTACCGACGGCCCCCGGGAACGACCGGCCGGGGATCGGAAATGCCGAATTTCCCAACCCGAAACAACCTTACCCAGCGCTGCGGTCAGTTATATAATATACTTCATTTGCCAGCCTTTTGTAAATGAAGCGCCAGATCTGGATGTAAATTTGACGTTGTATGTCGCTCGCTCGCTCGCAACCGTTCCGGTTGATTGACTCGGGGATGATTAGGTAGGGAAAATCGATTCAAAACAGGAGTTGAACACGTTAATTGACCCAAGCCTTCCTCGGTCCTTGTGTGTTCGAAACGAATCGAAAATGTTCTATACATTGCCGTTGTCCTGGACAATCGAAATAAAAAGGATTCCGGTTTTTATACTCTCCTTTGACCACCGTATTTTATTGAGTTAAGCAAACGGGATCTTTGGCTGGAACTACACAGTCAACAACTGCCTTACGATCACACACTTACACTTTATGAGCCACCAGCAGCCGCTTTGGTTGGTTTCGGGGACACGCGGCCAGCATTCGATCGATTTCACCTCACGCCAATGCCATCGATTCCGCCAGACGAAAACTGGGTTAAAGTCAAGTAGAAGTCAAGTGTTGGCACAAGAAATGGCTCGAAACTGCAGTAGAAATTGTTTTCAAGTGGTTTGTGTCGCTTGTCGGTTTCGCAACACCGTTTGCGCCGTCGCCGTTGGGATCAGCAAGGCGATCGGCACAATGGCGGGCTGCGCTGTTGTGGCGAAACAATATATGGCGTGAGGCAAAAGGTGAGAAAACATTTTAGGACACAATCCACGTGACCATACAAGCGTTTTCCGCCGGCAGTTTGGGGCTGCGGTGGAGTTCTGTAACAGAACATTCTGTGTGCGAAAGCTTCGTTCTTCTCCTAGCAAAAGATCTCACCGACACAGCATGGCTCGGCTAGCTCCGCTTCATTTGACTTTTTCTTCATTTTTTTTGGCCCGTTCAAGGGTCCGCGCTCTTGAACGATTATCTCAGCGGCACAGGCACACGGCTCCTGGCGCTGGTGGTCTGCCCCGAGTGGCCCGGAGTTCCTGGGCCACTATCTCCGGCTTCCCACCCAGTCCTGCGTCATTCATTGCCGCCAGTGCGCTGAGGAGTCCGATGGCCACGGGTCAATCACGGTGCACGCTGCAATCGATCAGCAACCGGCACCTCCACGGCGGAACGCTCCGGTTCAAGTGCCTCGAGGTTGAAGGGGAAGAATTTGAATTTCGAAACCGGCAGCAGCCCGCCAGAGACAACATTCCCGGACGCCAAATGGCGGACGGAACTACGAGTCATCATCGTTATTGTGATTGTGATTCGTTGTTTTAACGAACGAACCGTCTTCGGGCGGCAGTCGGCAGCTGCTGAATGGGGCGGGGGATCGGTGCGAGAGATGTCCGTCGTCGTCGTCGTCCCCAGTTCGTCGTGGGGCCAGTTCGTGCGCAGGTTAGTTAGCAAAACACTTCAGCTGTTACGCAAGAAGTTTACATTTCTAGCGCTGCGCGGTGCGACCAGACCCGTAGACAGGGAGAGAGAGAGCGAAGGGCCAACCCCGCCGTCGAACCTGCTTGAAGTTTATGCTCTGTATGCAAAGCAGTCCAAAGGATCCGAATGCGGGATTCTGTGTGTGTGTTTTTTTTTGCTGGCTTCATTTTTTCTCCCCGATCTGCTTGGTGATGTTGTTTTCCATCCTCATTTGAAGCTCAGCTTCGGCCACCACAGTCTTCTGCTTCTTCGTTCTCGGGTTGTTGCGGCATCCAGCTCCATCCGCAACGTCTTCTCGTCGTTCTGCGACCCGTGCGGCCTAAGGAATCACGCCACGAAGACGCGCAGACGATTTTGGGCAATCGTGCTGGGCTAGGAGCGGAGCGGCACGAGATGAGTTAGCCGGCTGTGGGCTGTGTATGGTGATGAATGAAGATGAATCGATAAGTTTGTGTGTAAATTAATTTCGATGGTTTTCTAAGTAGAATCCACTCGTCAGTCACCAGCGTGAAGTGTTCTGGCGACGGCGAGTCTTTCTTTCGCGGGGCTCACGCAGTCGCGCCTAGCCCCTGGACCGTTAGCTGCCCGTAAACTGAGGCATCCAAATATATTCATATTAGACATTTGCTGTACAGGTTCGAGCCACTACGGGGGTAGCCAGTTTAGTGAATGATACGAACACGTTCGTCGATGTTATTCTTATTTCTTTTTAAAGTTTTACTTCATGCTTATTCATCATAGGTTATCGATTTTGGCTCATTAAGTAAAGCAGATACTGTGACTTGAAACGTGACGTTTTGAGCCAATTTTCGGTAATCACAGATTAGTGACAGGGTAATTAGTACAGGGTGATTCATTAAGGACACATGTTTTCATTTGGTTATAAGAAAACGGTTGAATATTTTTCGATGTTTGAACATTTATTTCAAAGGTAGACTAATCAAATTTCTGTATAAAAACAATTTTGGTTGCAGAGAAATTGAAATTGCATTGCATTTGCAATTGCATTGAGAAATGTGAAAAATGTATTGCCAAAATAGTAGGTCTTCAACTCAAACGGTACGATATTTGAAAAGCTCATTTCCTCGTCGGTGGCTATGTTAATAAGCAGAATTGTCGTTTTTGTGGTTCAGAAAACCCATATGCCGTGCAAGAGAAGCCAATACACCTACAACGAGTGACTGTTTGGAGCGGATCTTCGACGAAGCTGAAGCTAAGAACTTGGACAGCATTTGTTTTTAACAGGACGGCGCTACGTGTCATACAGCGACGGCCACAAACGATATTTATGTTATGCGAACAAACCAGCAACTATTGACAACCTCAAGACCTAAACTCAAATTGCCATTGCCGAAATAGGACCAGATACAATCAAAAATGTTCTTTTAAACATAGGTCGACCGAATGAGCTACTGCCAAGCCAATCGTGGTGATAATTTGACTAAAATTGTTTTACATAAATAAATGTTAGTAGAAGTGACAAATCACGGACAATGAAAAGTGGATAAACCACAGAAGTTTTATACCGATGGAACTGTAAAGCTATTCGAAACATGACAAAAAGTCATAGAAAATGGCGGGCAATAGGTGATTGATTGAAATCGATTTCCAGTAAAACACCAAGAAAAACATCATAGCTTTGTTTATCTTTATCACTTTATGACATTTTCGTGGACGATATGAGTTTCATAGACTACATTTTTATTATAACTTCAAAGTAACAACGAATGCTTACCAACGCTTTGCGGCGTGGCGTTGCGTGGTTAATTCAAAAGAAATTCCAAAAAGGTTGTCCTCGCGGGTTTCATGCCCGGTACTTTTGCTAACAATTGTCATTAGGTGCCGGAGATCGTGACCAAAATACCTTCCGGCCCACGTGAGTGAACACGTTCGCCGCCGACGGCAGCGTGTCAATTAATGGTGTTCTTTCGCGCACCGCCCAGTAACACCGAACCTCGGCCGGGCCTTGGCGTTTGACTTGCGCCGTTCTTGGGAAGCAATTATTTTTTAATAATTCAACCCAACCCCCGGCGGTGGCGACGACGGCGGCGGCGGCGGCCGCGCGTCGGCTTCACACCGTGTGGCCACCGGGAGCTGGACCACCGTTTTCTCGACGGAAGAACCATATTTTCCATTATAACAGAGCACACAACGCACGCACACAGCAGCAGCAGCAGCTCATCGGAAAACAATCAGGAAATCATAATTTGTTTTCACAAAAACATGACATTCGCGTGGTGATGGTGGACGGGGCTAGGTCAAGAGAGGTGCCAGCGGTCCCCGTGAGCGCCCCCGGGTAGAGAGGCCGACAAACGGCCGCGCGCGCGCGCCCTCTGGCACGTGCCGGAACCGGGCGATGACAGGCCAGAGTTCGGCAAGCCGGTCGCAGGAGCCGCCCGGCAACCCGTTCCACCGACGGGGCCGACGGCACGTGCATCTTATTTCAGAAGTCAGGTTAATCCCCTCCGGCCTTCTCCTTCGGCGGGTGGCGGCGCGCCCGTACGGAGGACAACCAAATCGCGAATTTCCCGGAATTCGAAATTTTCACCGTGCGCCGTTAAGCCGCTTTTTTATTTAAAAAAAAAACACTCGCGACCGGGGCGCTACCCGAGACGCTCGGGTCCCCCCCCATATCTTTCGGCGGGGCCACGGTAAGGGATTTTATTTGTTTAATTTATTGCCCAGGTAGCCGCGCCCGGTGGCCAGAAATTCACCTAGGAATGCTCGCCCGGATCGCGCCCGGTGCCACTAATCGCCTGTTATTGGAAACAGGAGCAGCCCGGCAGTCTCCGTCGGCACCGGCAACCGAAGATCGTTCCGAAATCACTTTATTAAATTGCCGTTACGGTTGCGGGGTGCCCGGGCACCGTGGGCCGCTGGATGGCGGGTAGTGGAAGGGAAGCGAGAAACACGATGCCTTCTCGCCGTCGGGTCGCCGTCGTCGTTCCACGTCACCGAAAACCGAACGAAGGGGAACGGCGAATCCTTGGCATTATCCTTGGCGACGGAGCCGCGCTCCGATTCGCTGTTACGTAAATTCGCCTGGCGTGAGCGAGTGAGAGAGAGAGAGCGCGTGAGTTCGCTCCCGTTCCCTCGTGTTCGGGCGTTTGTGTTGATAATTTGTTTCATATGTTCGGATTAAGGACCCCGACTGGCCCTTTCACCTACGGCGAGGACGAGGGAACCAGCACCCGTCCGCAGGCCGCGGCCATGATTTGCGTTTTTTGCCAACGGGTGAGGGAAACCCGGGCGAGTCCGGGGCTTCGGTTTGCAATGTAATTGTCATAACTGTCAATTATCGTATCATCCGGCAACGGTCGGAGAAGCAATAACGGGCGCTCGTTGCTACACTTCCGAACAGGCGTTGGCCAAGGTGAAGTGTGCGGCCAACTAGGAATCGACAGGAACTTGTTAACAACTCCCCGTGGGGCTGGCTGGGGTTCTTTACTCTGTACGAACTGATGCCTCATCCGGAGCTCAAGGGATGTACCGTCTTAACACGTGATTTGCAAAAAGGAAGGTTTTAATTACTACGGTATTTAGGTTTAAACTCGGTAATGTTTTGTAGGGATCATGTTTACAAGAGTATTATGAGATAGGTCTCGTGAAAGTGTTTAGTAATCCAGGGATAACGATCAAATTTTTTTCTCACCTTTATTAACTACAATCTTTCGTTATGGACGTTATACATCATGAGACACCCTTACAAAATTTATCCTTAAACTTATGCAATCTTCGACACAATTTTCTAACATCACAATTACAATACAATTTTCTTTTATCGTCGGTGGAACATTCACTTGCCATGCAGGAGTTCGATTGTAACGGAATTTGACCAGACAAACAAATTTGCCAACAAAAAAATTTTTAAGGGAAAATTTAAGGGATTGCCTTAGAAAAAGGAAAATTGTTTAGTCAATAATGGCCAATAATCTGGCCGATTTACATGTTTCAGAAAAGTGAAAACTTTTCCTATTTTTGGAGAACAAATTTCGGAACCAGAGTCAGATTACCAGAGTTATGATTTTTTGAACACCACCAGAACAGCTATCCAGAACGTAGATGATTTATAGAAATAGAAATACAGAGAACAGAAATACGCAGAGTGAAATGTTAAGTAAGATGATTAGACAAACGATTGGACGAATTGGAAAAGGAGGACAACGAGGTAGGACTAAACGAGGTAGGAAATAAATTAGCAAACAATAATTGTCTATAATATGAGTTTTTGCGCAATTCTAATTGGACTTTAAACTTGGCTCCAACTGTTGGGAATATCTCGACCACTCTAGTACAACAGCTTAAGGTGAGCTGGTGAGCTAGGATGAGCTGCTATTAGCAAAGAAATAGCAATTAATTGCAAAGAGATTTGGTTTGTTGGTTTGTTGCAAAGAGATTTGGGCAAATGACACTGCCTTGCGGAACACCAGCTCTCCGAGCTCCAAGGC
Source organism: Anopheles cruzii (assembly GCF_943734635.1). NCBI lineage: Eukaryota > Metazoa > Arthropoda > Insecta > Diptera > Culicidae > Anopheles > Anopheles cruzii. The sequence goes on from NC_069145.1 coordinate 35,243,837, forward strand.
GCTGTTTCCCATTGTTACGTTGATCAGCCAACTTGTGTCAAAGGCTCCTTCTGTGCCCAAGAGAGCTTCGAACCTAGTGTGGGTAACCAAATTAGTGTCAGCTTAACTTTTAGGAAGCAAATATCGAGCTCCGATACTCGGTGGGCGTTCGATTCAATGGATTGCAATGAAAATACGTTTTAAAGCCAACCAATTAGGCTTTATTTTCGTACATCAATCCATGCTCGGGACGCTAGGCTTCTCACAACACTAATCGGCGAGCAATTAAAATCATTACGCCTCCGGTGGTGGCACGTATCGGCGGCTACCACTTCTGTGCTGCCTTTGGCACCAACTAGCGCGGTGCGTCCCCTTTTCGGCTTCCGCGAGTGTTGCTGCCAACAATATTTTCCCACCCTTAACCAGGCCACCAGTACAGAGTAGTGTCGGGCAGAGTGCCGCGGTCTCGAAGGTTTCGCTCTAGGAGGGGAAGTCAGATGCCCTCCGGGGTGCACCTACTGCGGTGCCGAAACAAACAGCACATTAAAAACGGCTAATCCCTGGCGAAAACGCGCGGCACGTTGCCATGGGGGAAACCCTTTCGTCTTGTCAGCGCCCTCTGATAATTGCTGTATCAGGAAAATTGGTTTACTCTGCGATCTGCGGACGCACACAGGCCTACGAGTGGCCCCCCTGATGAGCGGGATAGGACGGGATGTGGGTCCTTCTAATACCTCCGCCGCATCTCTAAATGCTCCGTCGTCAGCTTTTGGTGGCCGTCGCGAGCTTAGCCGTTCGTCGCCAACTTCGTCAGTGCGGGACTTTGAAGACGCCACACAGAAGATTGACGCGCTCCACAACAGCGCCCAAGCTCATCCTGCGCGGCCATTGTCCGGTGCGGGGCGGTCGATTCTGGGAAGAATGAGCCCGCTGAAAAGCTGGCCTGTCCGCTTGGCAAGGAGAGAATAAATAAGACCCGGCGACGGACGGACAGTCGGCCCTGTTGTCGAAGGCTCTGCCCTGTCAATCCTTGCTTGGAAAACGTGTGCCCCGTGCACTGAGTAGGCTCCGGACAAAATGGACAGATACTGGGTGGCCATGGCCCGGGGTCCGCGTTTGGAAAGGTCGCAACGCATCGTATCCAGCGAGCATCGTGCCACACGAGCCGATGAATGCACGAGCACTGTAACCTGTAACCCGTGGTTGGGCTTGCGCGTGAAGACGCTATAAACGCCGAGAATGTCCGGGACGGTTAGTCAGCGCTTTTGGATGCGAAGAGCTGTGGGTCACGCAGTACTGGGAATCGCCCGGAATCAGATTCCTGGAGAATGCTCGACGTTCGACGACCACGACGACGACTCGGTGTCGCTGGTGTCCTCCTCCACACGGGAGTTCCGTCGGAGTTGGAGTGCTCTCGCAGGACTTCCCGGCCGCTGGGTTCCTGATGGTGCAGTAATTAAATAATTATACAACTTTGACCACTTCTCGACGGGCTCGTGCCTCGCCGGTGGTCGGAGCGGCTGTCGACAGCATCGGCTACGGGCCACGATAAATTGGGCTTTGGTCTGTCTGACATTGGAACGGTTCGCGGAACATCGGCACGCTAGAGGCGGCGAAAGGAGCTACGGTACACGAGGCCAGTACAAGATACATGTCGAGGCCGGGGTGTGGCTGGGGTGTGTGTGTGTGTGTGGTATGCTGTCAGCAGAACCCCTTGTGCCGAACCCGAACAAAGGAACATTCCGGAGGTTAAAGAGTGAAAAAAGTAACACTTCTGTCAAACGCCGCTGGCTGGCAAACCCACCATATAATCGATTCTGGGTAATTGCTGGCGCAAGTCTTCACAATGGCGTCTTTTTTCTGGCGTTTGTGGCGTGCAATGGGCCAGGCAGGCACCATGAATTGGGGTTTCGATGGGGAGTCGACGCTAATCACATGACAGCGATCCGTTCCGATGTCCTGCGCGTGATGCGATCCGTCATCGCGGTCGGCGTGTTGGGGTACACTTTCTGAGGTGAGGTTCCGTTGGGGCCGTTCGTTCGCCGGTGAGCCCAATTTGTTGTGTTAACGGCCCGCGAAACAATCGCCCGAGCAGTTCGACTCGTGACGGGTTGAACGGCGATGCAAATTTGCGCTCATTAGATTCTCTACCTGTCAGCAAAACTGTCACCGCGTGGCGCGGGTTATCGTACGTCAGGGCGGGTTTGTTGAGTGGCCACCACCACAACCACCGTCTCCCATGGCAAAACCGATGATGGGCCGACACGAAAATTCAACCCTCGGCACGTACTTCCGCGAGGCCCGGAACTTCACGGCCGGAAGTAGCGTTCCCGTAGACCAGCCGCCACGTATAGAGTTACGCATGCGGGCGCCCGAGCAGGCCCAAGATTGCTTAATTTCTTGCCCTATGCCATGAGGGTCTGAGGCTCGGTTGTGTGTGTGTGTGGGTTTTTCTTCCTTAAATCGTTCCCATCTTGCAGAGATACACCATGTTTCGCCGTCGGCCGCCAGCCGTTTCGGAGTAGCAAATGTTGACGAGGAAGTTCGTTGCAATATCTGCAATATCTGGTACCGGTAATAGGGTATCAAATTAATTGCTGCGCCACATCCGTGGAGCTCTGTTAGACTCCTTTGAGGTATGATGTCAAAATTGGTTGCCTTCAAATTTGCGCTATGTTTTAAAGTACAACTTAGTGGAACAGTTTCTTCGGTTATCATTGAGCATTCGTTTCGCAACTATGCTTCATCGAGTTAGTTTCCTCCTTAGTTTCTAGGTTTGAAAATGTAAATTTTCAAGTGGCGCAACCGAGTTCTACGAGTACCCATACGGCTGTTTGAAGCAGATAACTCTTTTTCGAATTTATGTTATATTTTGGTAAATTCATTGATATTTGCGCACTAAGAGCTGTTGACTGTGACAATCAATCGACATTCGGGTCGTGTGAAAACTTTGATCCAGCCAGGATTCGGTTTAGACATTTATATGGTGAAAACCTAAGCCAGTTCCAAGGTTTGCCTTACGAGACACCTAAAATAATCGGATGTCGATAAGATGTGTTGTCCAAATTTTAAATCACGGTCCGGGCAAGGGAACTTTCTTTTGTGGAAAACGCCGAACGTCGAACGTGTGGTTCCGGAATCGGGAAAACTCATCCATCGGTTCGGTGCGACTTTTCCTTACCTGACAAGTTGGAGTCCAATTGTTTACGTCACGTACCCAGGCCGTCCGCCGCGTCTCGCCGCTTCGGGCCCTCGAGCTCCGCCAGAAAACAATAGGACCACAACAAAAGGACAATGCCAAGAGCGGCTGGCGAACTCGATTCGACTTCCCTTCCCCGAACCGAAACGCCAGAACGACGGCTATCTCGTTGGCGAATCACCGTTTCCCTACCGAGGAGGAGACCACAGGAACGTGTCGTTCCGGACCTGTCACAGAGACGCTCCACTGTCACCCCCGGTGCTGACGTTGTCATTGTCGTCGTTTCGAATTTCAATCGCCCAGCCAGGACTCGTTAGTGCCGGTTCGCCTGGAGTGTGGTGGCCAAAACTCACGCTGGCACCACTTGTATCGGGGTTTTAGGTTTTGCGGAACTAGAATTTTGTCCGTTATTTTTGGGTGATGATCTCGACAAGAGTTTTACAAATTAGATTACAGATTACGTCAAACTCTGGGTTAAGTCTGTTTTAGTGACATGTAAATTTGTCTGTAACAATCAATGGTCTAATAACTTATTAATCAAAACAATTTCTAACATTTTCTTGGTCGTTAGTCGTCAGTTTTGTTATTTCAATAAAGATTTTCTAACATTATTGCGTGTTGGCATCAATAGCAATTTGAAACTATTATTTGCCACACAGAACCCACCTGACTGCTAACTATGCTGAAAAATTATGTCAACAATATTACACCATTTCAACGGAACAGAAAATGGGAGAAACCATCAGAGAACTTTAAGCACTTGAAGCGTTGGATAGAATGTAGTAAAACATCAAGAACACGGTCTCATTAAAGCCTTTTACCTTGACGCCCAGCGTGACCTGCTTATGAACCCGAAACAAAATATTGCACTACGTCAATAAATTTTAATATTCATAACCTTTTTATTCCGGCACCTTTTTTGGGGCCCATTAATCTTTGTCGCATTTTCCAACGACACGCCTCCGACGGGGCCAGAGGGTACTTCTCTCGGTTTGAAGACCGAATTTCGCCCAGGAATCGTCTGCCAGTACAACTTTTGTCAGCTTCGCGCACCCGTTGCGCCTTTCCTTTCTCGCGCAAGCAATCAATCCGATAACAATCTGCAAGACGTCATCTTCACAGTTTCGCTCGCCCTCCCCGGAAGAATCTGAACCCCTCCGAGCGACCGGTGATTTCTTCAACTGTTGGCAAGTCGTGGGCGGAACGACCGATGGCGTAGCCAAGACGGTCTTTACGCTGCGGTCTTGCGATGGCAGAAAGAATCTGCGCCTATTCAAAATTCATCACCATTTCAGCGAACACGACGTTGTTTCTAACAACGGGTTGCCCGAAACGGGTTTCTGGTGTGGGGACCCTTTTTTTGGACGGAAGTTTATCTTAATATTGCGCCGGTGATAGGCAGCAGAAATGAAAAATGGCCGAAAAACCAACCGTTTCGTTTTCTTCAGCCTTCGACATCTTGTGCCGGGTTGTGCCCTTGCACTGTAGGACGTGTTTCAGCCAAAAGATTTGATAGCGTGTGCTTTTCATCACCATTTTTAAATTATAGAACATACGAAATACCTAAAGTTTATAATATACTATTATAGTTAAATGTTTTCATTGCTAGCTTTTCAATAAGGTGTTCAAATCAGCAGGATCTTCATGAAATCGCGCAAATTTTGGTCATCGATTTGTCTACAGTGTGCCTTCATGTTTTCGCGTAGTACACCGCATTTAGTGGTGTCGTGCTCTAGACCAGTATGAATACTGGTTGTTGGCTCCATTGCCGGCCCAAAATAGGAACAAAAACTGCATCTGGAAAAAAGGACCCGGGGACCGCATTTCTCTGTTGTCTTGAATACCATTCCTTGGAATATTCTAATGATATACGATAAGATATTCCCCTTTCAGAAGGTCTTAAGAACGAAAAAGGTCTTAAGACGAACAGATCTGGAAGGAAGGGAACGAAACAAGGGATCGCTTCGCAGTGTTTGGACTTCCTTTCCTCAGTTTACCGTTCTCACCTGTTTAATGGATGAATGTGTAAAATTGTGAAGTTCATTTACACCAAAAAAATTGTTTTGGAGAAAGTCTAACTTGTTTATTATTGACTGACGTCTTTCGAATAGACTAGCCGCGATATCTAAGCTATCGGTTTCACGTATTTTTTTAATAAAAATATGAGTAACGATGAAACACGGGCACACAAATTGCGAACATAAAATGTGATCAGCGTGATTTCAAATCAGCTTGGCTTCTTGAGCTCTAGCCCATAAGACGTCGAACGCGGACAAGAACGAATGTTTTATTCATAAGAATAAATTCAATTAATATCATAATTGAAAACCAGTCAATTAGCTGGAGGCACAACATCAATTCTGTCAAGTTCGCACCGCTGTCTTGCGGTACGGTAAATTATTTCGCGACGGCTCTCTACCTACCTGTTCAGGTCTTTTTGCGCGCTGTCCGGCTGCTGCGGGGAAACAATGATCAAGAGACCGGCCAGCGAATGTTTCAGTTATCCGACAACCTGTTAATTACTTCATGTGCCCTCTCCTCTAAAGCATCGTTTGCTCCGTCGTCTTGGCGCAATTGCAAGAAAGCGGATGCTGGAATCGTGCACACCCAGCACGGAAAGAGTGATAGGGCACGCCCGAAAAGGAATCCCGAGGTTCGTTTCGATTCTTTTTTTTCTTCATCTTATTTATTTTCGCTGATTTATATTTTTCTTTTAAACTCTTACGTTTTGTTTTCTTATCCGGCCCTGCTCCGGGGTTAGCTTTGCGCATACACTTTAATCTCGCATCTCCTTGACACCTCGACGGGCTGAGTTTACATATGACTTGCAAACGTTTGCTGGCTGGCTGGCCGGCCAACCTCTACGAACTACGAATGATTTGCACATTTCCAATTCGGGACCTTTATCATTGATACTGCTGCTGGCTACCCTCCTGCCCAACCGTGCGCTCGGCACGCCAGACGCGGTGGTTGGTGTTTCACGTGCTCGGGAACGTGCTCTCGGGGTGCGCTGGCGTTAGTAACAAACAAGTGGCTGCAACACTACTGTATTTACTTTCTCACGAAACACTGGCCACTACAGCGAACGGCACAGTGCACACCCCCAGGCATTTGCGTTTTCGTTCAGTGTTTATTTACTTTATTTTATCATTTAAAAATCATTTCTGGAATCATCTGTTTCGTCCTTAGCCGCAAACTGTACAATTTTGCTACTTGCTCCGTCCGTGCCGTGGACACACGCTTCATTGCCCTGGTTTTGTGTTGTGTTTTTTATTTAATTATTCTTTATTTTCACCTACTCATCGGCTCCTCATCCTTCGGGACACTAGGCGTAGTTTGTTTGGCCGCCGATTAAGTGCGATCGAAAATAATGACGACGACGCATCGAAATGAGATGAGTGCTGCCAGCACGTCCTTCCTTCGTCCTGTTTTGTTAGCAATACCCATTTCCGTAATTGAATGTGTTGAATAGAAATTCCATCGATTTCTGCGTTTGTTTGTTTTTCTGTTTGTTTACGTGCCAACAGTCCGTCAATGCGATCCACACAATCGTTCTGCTCTAGCCGTTAATACGAATTACCTTACGTACGATCGTTAATATATTATAATTAATCCTCTTTGTCGCGCTTATTCGGTTTCGGTGGCTGAGTCGAGCCATTTCAAATCTGTCAAATCTGTCTTCCACCCGGATCCGCGGATATAAACATTTAGAGTTTGCCAGGGCAAACAAAACGATCAAAACACTAGTGCCTCGTGCATCTGGCCGGTCGGTCGGTGTGTGAGTGGGTTTTAAACGATTTTGCTACGATAATTGGTTTGGTTAGTGTTTTGCTCTTTGCTCCTGCTAAGGTTTCGGTTCCGTTCCAGCCGTTCCGTCGAGATAATTCCGCGGTTTCGGCCACCGAGAGCTCGGTTCCGCCCTAGATACTACAGCCTGGTGTCTTGATCGATGCTCAATAAAACAGTTATATACAAACGTGTTACGGTGTGTGTGTGTGTGTGCTTCCTACTTCTTATATTTGTCATTCCGGAATTAGGTACACTTGAAACGATGCGCTTTTGGACGATGTGGTTACAGTTTTTCCGATTTTCCTTGCCTTGTTTTTTTTGGTATTTCAGAATTCTGTCTAATGCGGAGTAAACAATATTGGTGACGTCACACCGACGACGTCCGGTACCATTTTCGACGGCGAGGCCATTTTGAAAACCGCACAGAGACCTTGTCTTGCCGGCCAACCGAACGAAAGCAACAGAGCAAAAGCACAAACTATCGATCGCGGTATCGCAGAGTATGTACAGAGCAGGAGTGCCGGTGTCCGACCTACCGAAGGAGACAGTACACAGCACACAGCACACACACACACGCAAGCACGCACCCACGCAAACATGTCAGCCCGAGGCAGACGGAATACGGAAACGGAAATGGGTCCACTAATATTACCACGCACGCGTCTGCAGCGGCAGGTAGCCGCCGCACTGCTGCTGGTGGCTGTTGGCCATGAAGTTGTTCTGGTTCCGGTAGGCCATCGCCAGGCTGTTAGACATGAGGGCGTTATTGCACGGTTGCTGCAGCATTTGGTGCTGGTGGGCGGCGCCGGCATTGTACGACGACAGCAGCGCCGCGGTGGCCGTGTCCGGCGAGTGGGCGCTCGAGTCGTTCAGCATCACGATGCTGCCGCCGGAACCGCCGGAAGTGCTGCTGCCCGGGCCGCCGCTTCCGTTGCTGGCGCTACCACCGGCCCCGGCACTGCCGTTGCTGCCTCCACCACCACTGCTGCTGCTGCTACCGCCGCCGCCGGAACTTCCTCCAACGCCGCCGGAGCCACCGCCGTTCGAGCCGGACGAACCGGCGGATCCGGCGGTAGCACCACCACTGCTGCCTACGGTGGACTGTTGAAGCGAATGCTGAGCCTGCTGATGCTGGTGTTGCTGCTGCGACGGGTGCTGGCCGTGCTGGGACGGATGCGGTCCATGTTGATGTTGTTGATGCTGCTGGTGCTGCTGCTGTTGCTGCTGTTGTTGCTGCTGCTGCTGGTGCTGCTGCTGTTGATGCTGGACGGCGGCCGCGGCTGCGGCGGCAGCGGCTGCTGCGGCGGCGGCGGCCGCCGCACTGCTGCTGCTGTTGCTGCTGCCGTTCGACCCGCCAGAGCACGGCTTGCCATCTTTAACTAGTACTGGTACGGCCACACGTCGTGGTGAGCTGGCTGACTGGGATGAAAAACAAACCTCGCATTAGTCGACGTCGCCGATGGCCGCAGCGGCGGCGACGACGGGGGCAGTGCCAGTGCCACCATCATGCCACCCGCCGGGTGCCCGGGATGCGCGTACTGGGCCGCCAGCTCGTCCGGATGGTGATGATGATGGTGTTGCTGTACCAAGTGGTTCACCAGTAGCTCGTGCTGCTGCTGCTGCTGTTGCTGCTGCCGTGGATGTAGCAGGTTTTGTTGTGCTTGTAGTTGTTGTTGCTGCTGCTGGAGCTGCTGCTGCTGCTGCTGAAGGCTGTGGTGCTGATCCGGTGTCCGATGGAGAAGCGCAAAGTCCGTGGCCGGCGGCGTAGTACTCGAGTCGGCAGCGACCGACCGTCCATCGTCCGAGGCATCGGCGACGTCGACAACGGAGGTGGCAGCGGCGGCGGCGGCCGCCGCGGCAGCAGCAGCAACAGCGGCAGCAGCAACAGCGGCACCACCACCGGAGAGCCCGGCACCGTGGGACGCTCGATTACTAACCTGATTGTGCTGGTTCTGCTCGGCCATGGCTTTCTCCTTGGCCTGCCGCTTGCACTTGTACCGATGGTTCTGAAACCAGATCTTCACCTGTTCGCCGCCAGAGAGGGGATGGAAAAGTGGAGTGGAAAACGGGAGGAAAACATTAGCTTCGTGTGTGCGTGTCCTAATCCGCAGCGCGCTCGGTGAAGTGGATTGCAGAAGCAGAAGCAGACGCGAGGGCTGCCTAAAGAGCCTTCTTCAGACCGTTTTTGATTTTGTTACGCCACACCGTAAGATGCTGTGCCCCCGCACACATAAACACACGGACACACGAACACAAGGTTCTTCGCGCGTGAATCGCGTGCTGACCTCAAAAAGCCCCAGGACGGCAGGACCAACTCCCCGCAGGACCGAAGCACAACTTTGTCGTTGTCGGCTCCAACACGGGGCACGTCACGCGACTGATTTAATGGGGGGCGCGCGCGTGCCCCAACAGACATCTTGGGCCCCGCCCGGGAAGAAGCTGGAAGTTCTTCAAAGGCGTGTGCGCGGATTTGCCAGGCCATGCCGTCGCCATGCACACCGTCACCCGAACGACCGTCGCGAGCCAGTGCCGGTCCGGGCCGGGTTCTTTGATGATTGCGCCAGCCAGCGCCACACGCGGATCCGGTGTGCCAAGTGCCAAACAGCTCTGTTCCGCTAAGCACCCTTGGTGCTAAAGACCCCGAAATAAGTGATGCAGTTTCATACAGCGCTGCACAAAGCGACCTTCGGGGAATTCGAGGGCCACAAATTAAACCCGCTGCCCGAGGCTCGCGGCCATTTCTGTGTAGGCTTTTTTTGTGTTTGCTACCCCGGCTGGCAGGACTGGCTTTGCGTCCTGTTATCCCGTGCGCCTTGGTACGTGGTGTGAGATGAGAGCTGCCCGGACCAGTTGAATCCTCCCGGGGTGTCTTCTGAGCTGAGCTCGGGAATGGTCATTACTGTTTTACGGCGGATTATTCGAATGGCTTGCACCAAGCACCGTTTAGAAAGTAACTTTAAAGTTCCTTTGCGGTTCGTTAAACTAGTAGAACCAAACAAACTGATATATACTAAAAACTGGAATATACTAGATTATTTTGGTTGGTTTCGCCTTGCTGGACTCTGCGCCTGCACAATGTAATCCCCAATTCGAATACACTTGAGAAAGGTAACACATAAAGTCTGAAACGATCTGCCATTCCTGAGTTAGATAGTCATAACATAACATCTGGAGAAGGTACGAAATTAATTATCTCTGTGCATAAACACTTGTAAACAAAAGCTAGAGAATTTCATCTGTTGACAGTTACTCTTCCTCCTTTAATTTTTTTTATAATTAGCACAGTTGTTCGAGGATGTTCGATAGGTCTTGAATAGAACAAGGAGCCTGGCAACATTATTCATCCTAAGAGACATGCTGATTGTAATGAGCGTCTGTTTCAGAAATTTCCAGAAATTTAATTCCGCTTGTTAATGAATGTTAATGAAGAAGCCAGGAACGCAACGCAAGAAAACGCATTCTGCCAGCAACCATATCTCAGAAATTTGGAATGTCAGTTTATGTCAGAATGTCAGAGTGTGTGCAACACACGTACATATGTTGCATAATTCTTCACTTGGAAATTGGGAATCTCCACAATTTCGGTCTTTTTTGAGGCACAGCATAACGCGTTCCCGTTATTTTTTGGCCACAGTCATAAATCAGTATGTTTCAGTGTTAGTTCGCGAATCAAGGTATCAACTTCTGTGGGATGGGGCTATTCTATCTTCCAGGTATACGGGCCGTGTTTCCAATAGACCACTATTTACGCTTACAGTTCACTTACAGTTACAGTCCACTACGAATTCCAGTTTTTGACGAATTACAACCCAATTTTTATGCGATTTTCAGTTTATTGATAGTTCTCACAGTGTCGCGATATCGCCCAATAACAAATAGATTGACTAGGACCATTTCAATTGTGGAAACACTAATCTTTTTTCCACTTTGGTTTAGCAGAGTAAGGCAAATGAAGAAGCGTCCAACTATTTACTTTTTTCCAAGCATTCAAGCTCGCTGCATGAATTGCTAATTAACATTCATTATTCGGGAAATTTATTGTCAATTTTAATTTTAACAGAAGACTTCAACATAATCAGTCCAGCAGCTTTTCCGCAAACACCATTCCAAAACCCACCATGTTTTTGACCGACATATGTTCTAATTTTCATTTTTTGTTTCGTATTACAGCCAACAGAATGCGCCATTGCCATTTTGCAGCACTAAGTTAGCAGCCTAATGAAGTATGCCGCCACCGAGCTAACGAAGTAATTTCAATACCGAACGCACGTAAAGTGGACCACGTCCGCCGGTGGTCGCACTAGCAAAGCACCCGAATGATAGCCCACAGGTGCAGGTGGACCACAGGATCACAGGTGAGTTTCACTTCGCACGATCGCGTGCTGCGGCCAGGAAGATCTTGCCGCATAAACGACGGCGGCGACGTTCCCGGACGGTCAGATGGGAGTCGGCCATTTGAATGGTCGGCACTCGACACGGCACGCCACAGTGCGCGGCCATAGTTTGTGCCCATCGAGCCACTGTGCCCCCGAACGGAACGTAAACAGTAATTTCGTATTCTCTTTCACGGAACTTCAGCGTTCTCGCCTCGGAAGAGGTTCTCGGTTCGAGGTGCAAGGATATCTGGTTTTCTTCTTTTTTAGGTGAACGGATGAAGGCCCCCGCCAGCCATCCCACCATCCACACCCCACGCAGTCGCTGCAGGCCAATTCGTGTGGCCGGCGACGAGTGTGTTGGCGAAAGTTGTTGAGTTTCTTTCAGAAATTGAACGCTCTAAACGTGTGCAGCCCACTTCGGCGGTGGAGTATGTGGCACCACGCACGGAGAGGGGTCTTCTAGGGTGCTACTGGAGTGCTGTACCAGCGCCACGGTCCAGCTGGGCGGACGGCCACACAAACTAAAGCCGCGCGGATGCGCCTCGGATTAGGCTCATTTCGGGTCTCGGCCGAGGAAGTGAAAGAAAAACTGAAAATGATTTTACGCCCCAAGTAACCACTAGCGCGGTGTTATTATGCAACACTCGAGTGCTGCACAGAGCGGCCCCGAGCCTCGCCCGCAGAACGCGCTGGCTGCATCGGATTACACGAATGAATAGACCCGAGAGATATGAGACCCGGAGAAGGAGCCTGCAGCATTTGCATTAACGCCTTAGCAGCTACTTTCTTGCTTTTAATTATGAGCAGCACTACGTGGCTGGGCCCACCCCCAATGGCACCGTACTGGGCACAATGGCAATATGTGCGCGGGTGAATTGAATGGATTGCAGTTTTTGCACCCGATCCCGGGTGCATGCTGACGAGGCTCTATGCAAACAACTTCTTCAGCAGAATCCTCAATGCCGGCGCACACGGCCGGCGCTTTCAGACGCGCGTCGAGTGTTCACATTATCTCATCAGCAGCTTTCTCGGGCCGCAATTAGCAACGTAATCAAGCAGTGAAAGCCGGTGGGGCGGGAGCGGCCAATCTTTTTTAGGTCCATCCGTTAGGATCTGATTTGAAGAAAACCCCAGGCGGGGCAGCGCGCTGTTGCGCTACGACACGAGGAGCAAACAATGGCTGTCATTGTGCGGCCGCAAGCGAGCATTGCTACATTAACATGTTGCAGCATTTCACCGACATTTCGTGGACTCACGCGTTGCCGGTCTCAATGTTGCTCGTGTGCTTTTATGTAGTAAATGGACCGACAGTCCCGGTTGTCAAAGCGAAAGCACCGTCAAAACCGGCGGCTCCCGTTTATTACGCCATTTTATTCATCAAATCATTTACCACTTATTTTAATTATTATGCTCGCCACGGTGGGTGAAAGAGGCGCTCAGTAGCGTAGGCAGCTCGTGAAAAGAAAATAAATCCATTTACCAAATTTGAATAATAGTTCTCCTAATTACCATTACTGCATTCCGGTGCAGAGCGCGGAACTGAACGAAGATATAGTTATTCTTTGTTTAATTCAGGTTTAATTGAAATTAAACCGTCATATCAATTCATAATCCGCTGCCATCCGGCGAACTGCAGCATATCCGACGGCCCGAGCATTAACTCGCTAGGTTCGACCCATCCGACTATCTATCTTGATCCTGGTGGTTAATTAAGTGAAATTAAATAAATCCCTTTTTGGAATGATATTCCGGAGCAACTTTTGTATTTAAAAACCGTTCTCTGGCCTATGCTGATGTTCCGATGGTAAGTTTTACACAAACAATTCTTAACTATGTCGCCTTCACTTTCAAAATCCTTCACTATGTCGACAATTCAACTTAAATGTTTGGGGTCCTGTCTCGTGATAATGGTCTTCCTTTTTTTCTTACAACCGTTCTGCATAGAACATATCAACAACGGTTTAACCTTGTTGGTTAATATCCGCTTTTCCCGCGTGACCGTTAATTAAGTTGTTCCTTCATTTTTAAAGATTCCACCGGTTTTTTTTATGGCTGCCAACGAGGCGTGCAACCGAGCGCTGATCTTTCACCGATCATAAGCCACCCGCACTCGTTAATTGGCAATAAGCTTCGTGGGAAGGCAAGGCGAGTCGCCTCACCTGATGCCCCGAATGCCTCGAATTCGGCGAACGGTCCGCTCGGTCCGTGCAACGTTTCGCCGAAGGAAGGGCCTCCGCACGCTCTGTTTATTTTGGATTTTCCCGCCAGGACGGTTCGATTCTGGGGCCCGAGAGGACCCGGACCATGTTTACGTTGGCATGACCGATGAACGCCTTCCGGTTCACCGCCGGAGCGGGCGGATTAAAAAGGTAATCATCATGCTGCGCCGCACTCGGGGTCCGCTTCCCCGGGGGCTATGTTTTCTTTACCGTCTTTGCCACCGCCCGACGGTTTCGATGCAAATATCTGGTGTTTCTCGGTCCATTGCCATTCTTGCATTGCGAACGGCCATGAGGCCGTTGGGTTTGGGGAAACGAAAACAAAAAAACATACCAGACCAACCGGATGGGAAGGATTAGGTAGATTATTAAATTATAAAAAAATAAATTTCATATTATAATCACTCGCATCCGGCCAGCGATCGTGTGCGGAATATGGTCGCCATGTCGCGGGTGTCATCCTGTCGGTTAACTGCATGCTTCCCTCGTTCGAGACACTAGCGGGAAAACGCTTTGCTAATGCTAATGGGTCACTAGCCCTCGGGGGAATTCCCTATCCATCCAAGGGCTTACGAAAAACTTTACCAAACGCAACATAATCGGTGCTTGCCAACGAGGAACGTGGCGGAAGTGGCCAGTAGGTGGACTTTTGTCAACTTGTTCAACTTCAATCTTCAACAAATTCTGTATGGGAGATGAATTATGACAAAAATCATTATTTTTTGAGAAATCTTTAAGTAATAATTCTTAAGCACTTTTATTCGAGTAAAGCCCATATGTTAAAGAAACTTTTTACTTGTTCACGTTAACAATGGTGTTCAATGATACAAAAATTTTATAATCAGCAAGGAAAATTGTTTACTGTTGAGCACCAACCATTATTATCCAAAAACCAAGGAAAAAATATTATGAAAAGAGAAGGGAACCGATTTTTTTTACAGATAACAGGAATGTGCGAATTTAAAAAGGCTAGTAAAGGATAGTACAGTACGAGTTGAAGTTCTAAATGGCTTGCCCGTAACGTCATTCTTACTTGATCTAACTTCGATCAAATATGACTTTATTATGATTATTTTAACTGACGACAAAACCTCAAAGAACCAAATGCAGTAGTGCTCAGACGATACTTTGCTGATGATTTGAAAATAATCCGAAAGTTTTATCATTTGTAAGGACGTCCAAAGCCGTTTGGAATGTTTTATAATCAACGGATAAAAGATGGGAAAATGCTTAGGTTTCAAATTTTAGTATTCGGCCTGATTTTTGTACTTATTGTTCGACTTGCGAGTACCATTGCAACAATGTTTGGCGTGCCGAGCTTTTCGGCTGGCTACACTCGATGAAATCGACGAGGATCTCCACCCAGCCGGGGCTAATTTTGCGCCCGGCTTGCGCCGGAACATTCCGAATATACGACCTAGGCCCAGTTCGAAATCTCACTGCGTGTGACGTCAACCGCTCAAGTGGGGTTGGTTCGCCTCGCTTGGCTCCGGCTCTTGGCACGATTATTATTTTTGCCTTCACTTTCCACCGTTGGTAGGCTGGTTGTGTGGGCCACCATCCACCAAGCGGGTTGCATTGTATTTAAGGTTATGTTACCTTTCCCTCGACGTAACCAACCCGGGCCCGGGTTCCCGAATAACCGGGGTGACACGTTAAATATGTCTGACCAAAAAAAAAACAAAAAAATGCAAGGAAAATCCGTAGGGTCATGATTACCAGATGTTTAAGAGAAATCCGGAACGCGGCGCGTCAAGCACCGTAGTGAACCTTGACGGGCTCGAAAGCCTACACGAGACGAGAGCCCCGCACGCATGCGAAACCGACTAGAGGGCAACAACAAAAAAACGGAAAACGGAAAATAAGGAGCAAAACCACTTGAACCGCTTTCAAACCGGGCCGATGCGGCCACCGCCGCCGGTAAAAACTGTCCGCCCTGCCAATTCCGGGCTGGCCGCGCTCTGATTCAGGATGCCCGAGAGCCGCTTGACGTGTGGTGGTGGCGATCCGCAAACATCTGCCAGCGATCGATTATAACGCGCCCGAGGACCTTGGTTGCGTTGCGCGATGGCGCAAAAATGGCGTCGTGTGCTCTCTCTGTGTGTGCGGGTTTGAAACAATGCAAAATCGGAACAGATTTAAGGCTTCCGAGTGTTTCCGGCCCTTGAGCGTCCCGAGTGCGCGTTTGAAAGAACACCCTCGCCCAAGAACCAAAACCAAATCTCAGACGGAAACGAATCGGTGTTCCGTAGTGCCGTCGGGCGAAAAACAATCTTTCAATGTCCTACCGCAGCAGCACGTAGTAGGTGAGCGATGATTACGAAACAAACGACGTGCTAATGTGTTGTTCCAACGCAGTAATCTTACAATTATCCATCCATCCGGTCCGGACGATCACTCGAGGCGATCGATCAATATTTTTGGGAGAGATTTTGAAAGAACGCCCCGCAGAATCTTCCGTCGGAGTGCCGCAGGAATAAGGACGAAGGTTTTTTAGCTTTATCCGCTGTTCGTAAACATCCACCGGGGAAAGCCCCGGTTGCTGCGATTCGGTTCACAAAACCTGCCAAATTTTGTTTCCTGTGCTGATGCTTTCGCCAGGCTGAATGGCTGAATCGACATCGTCTTCCGCCTGCGTCTTCGTGTTTATTGTGATAACCAAATCTTTACTCGGCCCGTTGGCGGTCTCCATTGTTTATGTTTGTTCTCGCTAAGCCGAGAGTTTGCTGTACGCTGTTGTTTTGGCACCAAAATCCGCACCAGGCTTCCGGCTGCGCCATTAACTTCTGACACTTGCTGTCCGTGGTCCCAATCGGGGGAATTTCCATGCTCTGCAGCTGGAAATTCCCCCGGAGGCGGTGACTAGCGTAAAAATCCTTCAAATGGGGCTTTCCACAAAATCGCTCCACTGTTCACTGGTAGCAGGCATTTTTAAAACTGTGCCAAACTTCAAACTTTATGGTTTGAAATACACTCTATTATCAGTATGGCCTTCCTGAACTTCAATAGACTTGTTCTAAGAAGATTCCAATTTATAAATTCCATTCCTGAAGTGAGAAACTGGAAGGGCTTCAAAATACGCTTTCGCAGCTGTGATGAAAAACACGCATGATTTTTTTTGGATCTGAAAACAGATGGAAGTCCCTATAGGCCAAATAATAAAAAATTAATTGTTTTACCAGTTTGCAAGTAATCCGCTAACAAAATTTCATTCGCATCCCACAAAACTAATGCTAATACTTTTTTGGGCGATTTCTGGACACGAACTCATTCCGGAGCCGAAAAACCAGGTTCAAACCACTCCTTAGCCTCTAATTTTGATTCAGGATCATGGTGATAGACCCAAGCCTCATCCATAGTGATGAATCGAGGAACAAAATCCACTTTATCCTATCGAAAAAGTTCAAAATGTTACTGAGATACATGCATTCGAATGCGTTTTGTTCCATTTTTAGCGAATTAGGCACCCATTTTGCACAGAGCTTTCTGAAACCCAATACTTCAGTCAAAATGTTGGTAATACTTCTCAATGAGATGACTAGGCTTTGTACTAAATCTATTTCAATGAATCCACGATTTTTCAATACGATATCCTGTATTTTTTCTACGATTTAAATAAAACTTCACATACGTTCATATGAACGCATTCATAGCATAACAAAAAAAAATTAGACTCGTCCTCTGTCAGCGACCCTAGTATAACCCTAGTATTGAACTATATCTTCATTTATTCCCACGTACGCTATGTTTAACAAAATGGCTGTTGCTGTTCGTTTCCACTTTGATGTTCGCCCAACGTTATGGAACACATTTGGGGCCGTGTTAAACTGCAATTCAACATCATGAAACATTAGACCGCGAAACGTGGGCACGCTTTTATCACCGAGAGAAAGTACCATCCCCATTTCTCTGGCGCCTTGGATAAATCGTCCGCCTGTAGCAAGTAATGGAGCAAATTTCATGCGCAATTTTGAACAATGCAAACCGAATCGGACTTTTGCCGACCATTTTATCTGCCCGTTCTGCCTTTCGGGGATGTTTGAAACGTCGGCAAGGTAAACTACAGCTGAAAGCTGCTGCCGAGCGAGCAAACATTAAATGCAGTTATCACACGAAAACCGACCAAATTGGGAAAACCAACCAAACAACGCGGGAGAAAAGGATAACAAACAGAGCGAGGCGCACGCTGAGTGCTCGGCGTAAAAGTGTATCTTTCGGACGTGAGCTATGTATATGCTACGGGCGAAATGTTTCGCAAAATTGATTCCCGGCTCGCGGCGGCGCGATGGCCCAAAAAAGCTTCAGGAGCACAAGCAAACGCGCGCCAACCGGAAGTAGGCGTGGGCGCGGGCCCCGTGTAGTGTTATTGACGTTGCCACTAAACTTGTTTTATCATTTTCGCGTCCGCGCTGCGCCCGCATAATCTACTCGCATTAGTTCTGCCCAATCTGGGGCGCAGAAGGTAAAAGAGCTAGAGGCTGTGTGCGAGACAGACGGAGAAGTGTGTTGCATGGCAGCCATATTTTTATATCCGGCAACCCGGGAGTCCCTGCGGCTGCAGCCCGTCTGCACCGTATTCATGTTCCGGTTGCGTTAATCACGGTCGCTGCGCTTTACGGTGGCCGTTTCCGGCGCTCGTTTGATTCAAATCGATCGTTTTTTTTGTTGGAGCATTGTGTCACGCTCGGTGCTAGTGCTGCTTCCGGCTGTGCTCCAACTTTGCCGGCTTATTTGGTGTCAGGTTCGCCAGCTCCTATTGCCCCACGAGCGCACAGTAATGGCCGGGAAGCCGACGAAGGAGCGGCCGCTACTACAATGGCACTTAACGACCATGCTGCCGCCCCGTGCGCCTGCCGCTGCTGCCGTCGCTACTGCTGCTCGTTCAGCGGCTGCTTCGATTTCAGCTGACAGTCTCGTTTGTCAAATTGAATTTCTAAAACGAAGTATCACTTGAAACGTTAATCAAAAGTGACATCGTCAGTATGGGAGAGAGTGCGTTTCAATAGAAGCGACCTGCGCATGTGTGGGATACGTGGAGCCAGTCCACACCCACACGCGCAGTTACATAGATTAGAGCCGATAACGGACGCAATCGCGGCCTCAGGAACGATGGCGCGAGTCGGTATCGTTTAAAATGGCGTGTGTCCCGCGGGAGAGTGCATTCTCTGTTCTACGCCCAACTGAACTATTGTTTCGTTTTATTTCGATTTTTGAGTCCTTCTAAAGCTCGTCCGAAAAGCGGCTTAAAAAGTGTTACTACACAGACAGTTCAGGTGCTATAATTCCGGCCACTTTCACGTCTCTCTCTCTGGGATCTGGGTTTGGTAAGGCAGATATTTTTTTTTCTTCATTCGATCACACTTTGCCGCAAGGTTAAGTTTCATCCGATATCGGACGGGACCCGGATCGCTGGGCCCGGCTTCGG
Source organism: Anopheles cruzii (assembly GCF_943734635.1). NCBI lineage: Eukaryota > Metazoa > Arthropoda > Insecta > Diptera > Culicidae > Anopheles > Anopheles cruzii. Next base: position 35,262,824 of record NC_069145.1, read on the forward strand.
TGGTGGTTGCATTTCGATAGCACTTGGCGAGTCTGTTTGCGCAACCAATTGTCAATGGCGACCATTTACCACTCTGGCGCAACCGAGAGAGCGCCCGCGCCCTATTTTTGCGCGTCTTTCTTTTTTATGATCATTCCATTTTTTTGCTTCTTCAAAAAATTTCCCCTTGAGAACGCCAAAAAGATGTTTGTTCAGCAATTCGGGCGAATCGACCCCGGGAGAAGGATTACCCGTGCTCGTGGGTTCTCCGTTCCGTCGCCGGTACGTGGCGCGGCCCGGCATCCCGTCGGTAATCTGATTAATGTGTGTTGTTATTTCGTTGCTAATGTAACAACGCCTTCCGTCGGGCTCCCGGAGGCCGATGCGCACCGTTTTGTGTTGCCAAACAGCATGGAACTACCCGAAACCCCCCCGCTGGGAGACGGTCTGTATCCTGCTGTGGTATCTTAGTAGGTTGGAACCCACAGCAATGAAAGGATTTTCGCGCCTGATAAAATCGCCAAAAAGGGACGGCTACAATGGCCCGGTAAAGAAACCACAATTGGGATAAAAATCAAATTCCTTTTGCGTGGTGTGCCTCATTCGATTGCTATTCATTGCTAGACATCGAGTTTGAAACCGGCAGCTGCTGTAAATTCCAATGTGTTTTCCTGTGGTGCAACCTCCAGCCGAAAAATGGGTAAAGTCCTGCCACGATCGTGCCAACAGATTGAACCGGCAATTGGACGATACCACGCGGTAATCGAATGGTAAGAAACATGTTAAAATAAATTATGTTTTAATCGCTAGAATCGTTGAATAAATAGAAATTTGGTAAAGGAGAGTAGAAGACGATTAAACGCTTGTGCGGAAGTGGAAAAATAATGGCGGAAAATTGGGAAAATCTGTAGCTTCTACATTCAACACAAGAATACTACCGCATTGGCCATTCAAAGGTATTGGAATCTTAGGTAATTAACGATCCAAAGGTCGATTGTTAAAAATTGCGTAAAAATGAGGAACGTTTGTAAAAATTAGGAACGCCTTTCTAACACAATGTGCTGTATCATTGCGAGCGATGCGTGGAACGAAATTAAAAATTAAAAATAAAATGAATAAATTAAATGTACCTTTTACCATAAAGGACCTTCCGGACTACTTCTCGGTTCAGTTTAATATGCCCTGCCAACAATGATATTTTATCAAAAAAACTGTCGCAGATCCGTTTTATCATTCACCGAAAGTTTAATTAGCTTCAGTTTGGTTGATCTATAGAGATTTCTCATTGTCCCCATGAAACCCTCTTGCAATTTGGAAAAGGAAAAACTAAAAACAATTTAGCAAACCACGAGTACTACCTTTACCACTATCCACGAGTACCACCTCTCCTGCTGCCGCCTGATGGCGAACTGCCTTTTCACACTTTCACCGTACCGCTCTCAAGTGTACATTATGCTTCCGCTCGGACAACTCGGATTGTCCCCGGCACCGTTTCCCGACCAGGCGGCTCCCGATGGGCAAACAACCCGATGTGCGAACGGTAGCGGAAGCGATTAGAATCGATTAACCGTCGCCGCAAACAAACTGTCACCGGCAGAGCCCCGCGGCTGGGCCGAGGCGGATTTCGGAGACGCGTGCGTGAAAAATTTCATCTTGTGCGGGGTGTCCGGAAAAACAACATACACAGGCGTCGGCGTCGGTGGCCGACACCCGAAATATCACTGCGAGCGAGTGCCTCGCCTCGTTAAGCGATAGAATAGCCGGAACGGCGTAACTGTCATAATCGCACGGTCTATTACTTCTTCCCACACCAGCAGGCCAACCCTTGGAAAGCCCACGCACGCCGCCACACGCGTCGCCGGTGTCGCGGGGATAACTGTCAAACTCAAACGCGGCCGCGGTCCTAGAGCGCGGGGTGTTCCGTGAAAAAATAAATGACACTCACCACCAGGCACGCACGCACGCAAACACTGATGGTGACACGCGGAGCGAAACGGAAACCCCGGTCCCGGGCGATCGCGGCCATGGGCTCCGATCGAATTGCGCTGCAAGTGGTGTTTGTTTGTTTTATCGAAATATATTATCCCCGTTTCTAGTGCGCCAAATGGGGACGCATCGCGCCCAGTGTAAAGTTTGTGCGGTTGTGGATGGATCGTGTGTTTGTTTTTTTACGGACCAACGCTGATGAGGCATCTCGACACTTCTAAACGGCGCCACGGGTGCAGGCGAGCAAACCGGAAACGAATTGCAACCGCCACGGAGGGCTTACCTGTGTGGGGGTGAGGTGTATTAAGCTGGCTAGGTGCTCGCGTTCCGGGGCGGACAAATATTTCTGCTGCTTGAATCTTCGCTCTAGCTCGTAGACCTGAAAGTGCAAACAAAATGAGGGCAAGTTTCAGTGTTGTTTTCGGTACGATGAGATGAATTATCTCGGCGACTTGTTACAGTATCATCGCCAATACTCAAGCTAATATACTAGGGTGTTCATTAAGTTTTGCGGGTCGATAAACACATTTTTATGCCTTGAAACACACTTTATTATTCAGTATGGCCTTCCTGAATATCAATACACTTGTTCCAAGAAGACTCCAATCCCCTGAAGTCAGAAACTGGAAGGGTTTCAACATACTCTTCCACAGCTGTTATGACGATATCATTTGATAAAAAACACTTTTCACACAAGATTTCTATTGGGTCTGAAATCAGATGGAAGTCGCTAGGAGCCAAATCTAGTGAATACGGTGGATACTCAAACAATTCGAACTCTAATTCATGGATCCCAAAACTAATGCAAACACCTTTTTGGGCGATTTATGGTCACGAACTCATTTCGGAGACGAAGAACAAGGTTCACACACAGGTTCAGCCTCTTGTTTTGATTCAGGATCATAGTGATAGACCCAAGCCTCATCCACAGCAGACATTTTGCAAACAGCTTTCTCAAACTCAATACTTCACTCAAAATATTGGTTATACTGCTCAATGAGTTGGCTAGGTCTTGTACTTAATTTCTATCAGTGATTGGACGATTTTCGAAAACGATATCCTGTATTTTTTACGATTTCAGGCGTTGTGTCTGTTTTTTTACGTTTTTGATATGGATCGTGTTGAAGGCTAGTACGACCACGTTTAAACTCAGAAACCCCCATTTTAATGTACTAATTGAAGGCGAAGAGTCCTTATAGACTTTCAACAATCGTTCATAAATTTTCCTTTGCTTTCAAACCTTAAAAATAAATTCAATCACTGCACGATACTTGATTTGTGACACGTCGACATTAAATGGCTAGTAAAAAAATAATTAAGTGACCGATTGAAATGAAGCTTCGCATACGTTCATATGAAGAGTGTACCAACATAACAAACAAAATAAGGCTCGTAGCAGCGCCCTCTGTTATCGAGGCAAATAACTTATTGAGCACACTGAAAAAAAAAAATTTGCGACCATGCTTTAGGAACGGAACAACGGCCCAGTCCGGTGTTCTCCATTAGTTGACATGTCCTACCGACAATCGATAACCGACTGTGCAGCGCTCCAAACCGAAACTCGTCCAACAAATCACCATAAGCGCGGACCACTGCTGGAACCGCGTAACCTTCTACGCAAATTGCTTACGATTCACGATTTCATCTTTAAATTACATTTCAAAATGCAAACAACTGCGCCAACGCAGTCACAGGTCGTCGTCGCACGGTGTAGCTCCCCACGAGGGGTCCATTGTTGTTGAGCTCAACCGAACCGAACTGAACTGCCAGAAAGGGCACGACCGACTGCGCGCGAGAGAGGGTGCGTTTCCGGTGGGGCAGGGCCAGGCGAAAATGTTCATCTCGGGCAAATATTTGCTCGGCAGGCGGCGCGCGGCGTTCGGAGCGAACATGAAACATGCATAAAAGTATTGACAAACATGCACAAACCCACCGGGTTGGGCAGAAAGGGTCCGCCGCCGCCGTCGCCGAGAAAATCATTATCCCGTTCGGAAGCTGGCTACCGCGCGGCGGTCCTCCCAGTCCTGGCAGGATAACGTTATGATAATCCCCCAATTCCGTTTGCTCTCCATCGGGCTGACAGGCTGACGGGCGGCCAGCTTTGCCCGGCATCGGGGCCGATTCCCGGCTTTAATGGTTCATGGTATTTAAGCAAGAAAAACACCGGCCAAGACACGGGGACTTCCATCGGCGGCGGTTCGGGCCAAGAACTCACCGGGCCGGGGCCAGTGAGAAAGTTAATCAAATATTTAAACGCAAACCGCAGCCCGTCGAAAGTGGTTTGGTCGGGATTATTTTGGACCACAGGCCACCGAGGAGTGTAACGATTTGGGGCGCACCGCGCTCGGCTCGTGACGATCCGATATATCCGCCCGTTGATGATTCACTTTAATCCGGTCCCGGCCCCCGTGGCCAACGGCCTCGGGAGATGACTCTCGGGGTTCGTGCTGATTTCAAGTGGGAAAACATTGACAAATCGATCGCTGCGCACAAGACACAGAAGCTCCGGACAGCGCACCTTGCTCGGCTTGACTTGTGCGCTGCTCCGTGCCACAGGAGTCAGCAGGGGCTGTTTGCATTGGGGATTGTTTAATTTTTTGACTACCATCCGGGGGCTCTGTGTGGAGGGAGTTCCAACGGTGACATCCACTTTAAATTAAAACTGAAGCAAATATTTAAACACGAGCCCCCGGAGCGCGCGGTTATCGACTTGTTTTGTTGTTTTTAATCGGTAGGCTCGCAACCAAGCACACGCACACGCACACACACACACACACGAAACAGGAACGTGGGGCTTCGTGGTTGATTGTGTTGTTTTGGGGTTTGTTGACAGTCGTTGAAAGTTTGGTACCCCCCTTTGATGGCACTTTGTCCCGAAAAAGGGCTCGAAAGCTGATCGTTGACCTTGAGCAACTTGACGCACGCACGTCAGGTGCAAAGGTCCCGAGCAGAGCAACTTACAAACGTCAGCGTAACGTATTGTGCTTTAAACCAGATATTAATGTTGGCCTTCGATTCGCTTCGAGGTTCTTCGTTTCGTCGAGGAGTCTCGTAAGGTACAAGTCGGGATTGAAAAAGGCGATGTTTAATGTGATTGGCGAAGCGTAATGAAGCCCAAGTCAGGCCGGAACCAAAAACGGCGCAAAATGGGTCCCGTTCGTGAGTTCCATCTTTGCCGTTTGCCTAGAACCTTGCGCTGAATCAACCATCTCCGAAGAGGTTGTGCAGGTTGTGCGATGGCGCTGGGTAGACTGGGAGAGAGACAGACCGACCGAGAGAAAGAGTGACGTGGGGGGAAACAAAGGCGGGGAATGACATAGAATGCTGGGAATAAATAGCGACCGGTCAAATCCGTCTTGTTCCTGGAACAGAACCAGGAACAGCGAGCGAGCGCTGCAAAGAATGATGCTGCTGCTGCCGGGTTTTATATAAACACGAAGAAGGTCCAGGGAAAAAATACACACCCGGGGAGTATCTATTTACAAAGCACTTGAAATGAAATGCCAAGTTTCATCAGCAAACTAATATAGGAAGAGCCGCGCATACCGGTCGTTGTAGTTGATGCTATGACAATAGTGAGCTGCAGCCGGAGGAGAAGCAGGGAGATGGCCACGGATACGGTGGCACACGGGTTGAGCGTGAAGCTGGCGAAGCTGCAACGGCACAGCGTCCGCACGGGGTGGGACAAAAACGGCATCATCCGGGCCTGGTCCGGGGTGTCCTGTCGGCAATAGCGCACCAGACGGCGGCGGTGTTGTGACAGTGCCTGCCAGTGTGTTGGTGTGCAGCGAGCCGCGTATTGTCACCATCACCCGGTCAGTCCGGTCGGATCGGTCCGTATTGACTTCAGCAGCGGACAGAGCAGCAGCAGCCAAACGGTAGCGCTAGATCAGCGAAATGTCAACTTTGGCCACTGTTTGACACACACAAACATACGCCGCCAGGGCACGTATCGAACGCGCACAGTAAATGCACCACGGGGACATCTTCGACGGCGTAAGATTTTAGGCGTCCGGTACAGCGATCCGGTTTTCGCTTTTTGTTTCCGACCACAGAGCAAATGCAGATTAGGGTTAAGCGTCGGGAATGAGCCTGATAAGAGTTTTAGTGGTTCAACAATCGGCGAGTTCAGTTTGGCGACGGCTCCATTTCGAACCCCTTAATTCAAGTTAAAGCAAATTAAAGAAAAAGGAACGAAAAGAAGATGATGCGCCTTTTCTTCCACCGCGGCTACCAAACGGATTCGGGTTCGGGTTTTTTTATACCGACAACCGGTAATCACAACACGCCATTGGCAAATGTCCACAACAGTGACAGCTGTCGCTTCAGCCAAACACAGTTGACCAAACAGGTTGGATAATCAGCGTCTCGCGGACGCGATGAAAAACTGAAGAAAAACAACTGCTTTTTGCAGGCACGCGGTGCCCCGGGGGTGGCCATCATCGTCGTCGTCGATCATCTGTGAAGGTCGCTGCTATCAGTTGCGAAACGATTACGCCAGCCTCAATCAGTCAGTCTCGTCGGCAAAATAAAAACGCAAACCCCGAACGCAAATGCAATCGAGCGGCAATTACCTGCGCCTGCGTGAAGAGTACGCGTCGCTTCCGCCGCTGTGCAAGCGGAAACTGCATCGGTTTGGTGTCGGACACGCTGCACGCCGCCAGGCTGCCCATGTTTGACATTGCATGACCCATCGTACCGCCGGCCGAGCCGCCCATAAGTCGAGATACTGGAAAGGATACGAGTAGAGAGAGAGAAACAACACTTTATCAGAGAGAGGTCACAGAATGGCAACGATTTAACCTAAAACAGAGAAAATAATATCATGACATCTTTCAGCATTATGAGCACTGGATTTTATCACAGTCAGCTTACAGGACAAAGCTGACAATAACGACCACGTAACTGCATTGTAACAGATTTTTGGCAATGTTTCATTTAACTCTAATTTAACGCAATCTTATATTAGGTTGGCTGAAAAGTAATCCATTATTTCAGGGTGAAATATAAAACTATATTAAACAGGTTTTCAATGGTCCAATTTGCGTCAATTATATACCATTTTGTTGGAAATGTATTGCCTTTTTAAAAATATGCTTATAATGCCTTTCTTATAGAAGGTTTAGTCGTTATTGACGAAAAACTCGAGCAATCCATTTTCACAATCCTTTTTCACAATTTTCACTGATCTCAGTTTTTGATCACTCAGGAAATTTTCGGAATGCGCGAAAAGGTGTCAATCGTTTGGTGCAAGGTCCGAACTATACGACGAATGCAATAACACTTCCCAACCAAGCTCCCGGACTTTGGGGCGAGTCACTAAAGACGTGTGTGACATTTTGTTGTCCTGATGGAACACAGCACCTCTTCTGTTGACCGATTCTGGTCGTTTCTGGTCAATTGACCGGTGCATTGATTGACAGTAGAGATTTAGTTTTTGACCACACGGAAGCAACTCATAATAAACGGTTCCTTTCAAGTCCCGCCATATACCCGGTAGAACCAGGTCGTCGTCACCGTCGGTCGTTCATTCGGTTTGGCCAAAATTACGCAGATGGAAATTCGATCCATCACGTTTTTTAATGTTAATTGGTGTGGCACCGAAACATCGAGCTTCTTTGTGAATCCAGCTTTGTGCAAATGTCTTAAAATGTGTTGATAGTTAATCTTCAGCTCTTGACCGATGCTCTGACTACTAACATGGCGATCAACTTTGTCATTTTATCAACATTTTCGGAAAACGGAAAAAATTTATCGCAACTAGCTGTAGAGTATTGACACCACAATCGCCATGCAAAATTTCAGCGGCCTAGCTTGAATTTTCACCATTTTCAAAGAAAAACTGTAAAATGTAGCGAAATTTCACAGCTGAACTCACAGCTGAATGGAGTAAATAAAAAATAGTGACTGCATTGTTTGAAGTTTAAAGTTTCAGCTTTAAAACGAGCACAAACTTGATACTGTACGATTGATACTTTGCGAGATATCGATCACTAAAGTAATCTACAGTGAAAATAATGGATTACTTATTAGCCAATCTTATATAATAATTTGTAAGTGTTACAACTTTGATGGAATGATTGATGACACTGTGTCAACTGCACAGGAAGAGCTGAAACTTCGGAAGTCCGTGAGATGAGCCACCGCCATTCGCACGGAAACAAAACCAGGAGAATAAACAAAAGAAGGAAGGAAATGTTACACTAAGTAAAGGCAGTGGGCTTCGTTTGAAGAGTGTATCCCAAGTGTGCCTTGAGCTCCCATCCTCTGCCCGTCGAGTGGCCACATTCCAATGGGTTCCCAAAAAACGCACAACAACCCCGTAATACGCACATCCTCATCGCGTTCTCCAATTACCTTTAGCCCGAAAACTATCCTTTAACTCTTCTTCGAAAAGTGTCCCGAAAGTCATTTTCCGTTGACTCCATCACTTATGCACAGAATTCCTTGTGGTATCCGGGGTTGTGGCAACATAGCAGAGTGTCTTAGACCCGATCAAACAAGAAGTGCCACAGTGTGCTCACTCAAGCTGAGGGCTGCAGGACACAAAGAGTCTCGATGTGGAGAAGAAAAATGTAGAATGTTACCACAAATATGCAGCCGAAGGAAATTTTGGTCGACGCTCGGGGGTGAGACCTAACAGCACTTTCACCACATACACCACACATCAGCCAAGGATACGCATACGCCCTCAAGGACGGTTTTAATCACAGCAAACAAATAGCGAATGGAATGTGACAAAAGAAAGGTTAAACAAAAAGGCCCACGAGACCGACGAGGACTCGGGTTACCGAAAGGGGAACCCGTCACTGGAACACGTCTCCAACGCCTTCGCCGACGCCCCTTTTCGGGTGGGTTCTTAAGGAAATTAGCTAAAAATCTGACTTCCTAATGCTGCGCCGGCTTTAGGGAGCGCTCTGAAGTGCACAGATCCTACGGTCCAAGTAAATCCTTTTTTCCCGAATGCCCGTCGGTAGGCTTCGAAGGCGAATGTAACCGGATACGGCCACACGGCCTGGGTTTCATTGCAAGTGCCAAGCCGCGCCAAATTGGTCGGATTGCTCTCCGCCACCGAAATCTAGCCCCGGTCTGTCCGGGACCCGTGTCAACACCATTTTCGAAGGCAATAAAATTCTCCAATTTCATCCACAACATTCCGGGCCACCCCTCGAACAACGGGACCGGACTGGAATTCATTCCACTGACGAAGGGTTTTGTTTCCGAACGAACGAGGAATTTTCTCGTTGGCAGCTCACTCACTACTACTACACCGAAGACCATAGTCCAGATACGTAGTAGGTCCGAGGCAAATTGGGGTGGTGATCATGGGCTACCGATGTTACTGACAGGCGCCATCACTCTCAATTAACCTGTCTGCTATGAGAAGTTACGTTAATTCTTTTGACGTAACTATAGGAAACCGAAACCAGATTAAAAACCATTGGCAAAACGCTGATTTACTAGAAGCTCTGCGAACCACGCTAGAATTGATAATGCTGAATCCTTTCTTCAAATGATTGGATCGGTGGCGGACCTCGTAATCTTATGTGGCTCAAGGACACATGCTGATGAAAAAATCCACCTTCGTCCAAATCCTCTTATTTTGCACCGACCCGTTCATATCGATCTTTTCCAGCTCGTTTTGTTTGTCAATATTTGCACTCTTGTCTTCGTAGCAACGCGTTTTGCCAGGATGGTTCGAATCCATTGGGCCACGTAATCCTATTGCGTCCGTCCCACTGTTCGGTCAGTGAAGCGGTACGTGATAGTTTTCATCTTTTCCACCACAGGTGCTGGTATACGGTCAGCCTGTCAGTACTTTGCAAGGTCTTAGGATTTATTGGAACAGCATTATTTCGTACGATTGTCCTGATTGTCCGTCTCTACGCAACCGATGCCGGTAAAGGACATCGTGGGGATTTTGGTTTTGTTTTCAATATTTGTGTGGCCCCATCCTATGCAGGGAAGACGTGTCCGCATTCGTAGGAAAACACAAAGAAATGCTGTAAAGACTACGGCAGAAAATCTGACGTTCGTCAACTGGTACACGTCTAAGTCCTAGCCGTTCATAGAGCTACCAGTCGTAAGCGTTGGAGCATTTCTCTCTCTCTCTCTCTCTCTCTCTCTCTCTTTGCTTCTTTTCTGGTCCATCTCTTCATCTCTCGAACATCAGAGTAGCCAGCATCTCGGGTCTTTCAAAGCCAAAAACCAGCCAAAAATGGTAGCCGTGCTGGTAAGTTACAAACGATGCGACCCAAAACGCTCCCTATCTCTCGGCCATGCAAGAATGCCCTCTCGTGGTCCGCCCTTCGTTTCCAGGGCACTTGGGCCACTTGAAAGAAGTTGCACTTAATCGAAAATTTATTGTTTCCATTCCTGGTCGACCCTTCGTTCGCCGCGCCGACTACCAGCGAATGGGGATCAACATTCAGAAAGGCCGACCATGGCCGTTCTACACACCCCATACACGCCGATGTTGTCGTCGCTCGGCTGTCTCAACAAATCAACGCACTATGCTGGCCGCTTACATGTCTGCGGTTCCGGTAATAAACCCTCCACGTTTGCTACCACTATCTGGTTGAACCAATCAAAGTACACCGACGCCGCGGCTGAAGGCGCTCGGGCCGGGGCCGATGATTAAATCACTTGCTTCAGGCGGCGGAAAAAAAGCGTTGCGCCCCCTATTGTGCTCCTGACCACCCTCAAAATCCGGCCATTTAAGGCAGAAAAAAACCGGGAGCCATTGGAACCTACTTCTAGTGAGCCGTGTGGCGGAAAACCCGAAATTGATCGTTTCCTTTCGGTGTGCATCTCTAAGAATGCTCGGGCGGAACCCCTCAGCCACCGAGCAACCAGCGTCTGCTCCTGTCTGGCGAGAAACAATGCGTGAAATAGCGCACCGAACCGGATCCTGGCGTCCGCCGGGGGAAATAGATCCCTTCGGTCGACACCTCAACGCAGCGCAGCGAATTGACATGTTACCGGTACACTTATGCAGAATTAGCATATGCGGCCTTGCTCACAAAAGGATGACCAGCTGGGGCAATACTTTCCAAACAGTTGTAACGTTTTCTTGTTGCAAAACTTATAGTTTGATGTGTAGAATGTTTACGTTTAAAAACAGCAGCAGATACAGTAGGACATATTGATTGATTTTTATCAAGAAACGTAAAAACAGCTTTTGTCCGATAAGTTTCAATACAAAACTAAAAAAAACCATTCGCAGCATTCCTCAGAACTTCGCGGTACCATTAACTTTTCCATCCTGTTGCCAGGACTGCCAGGGTGCCTGAGGCAGAACAGCATCAAATCACCCCGATGCTGATGCTGGCCACAATGTCGTGCCGTGAAGTTTTGGGCGTAAAGTTTTGGGACCAACAATTAATATTATTCCAACCCAAAAATCTAATTTCCCCTCGCTCGCATATTGTGTCTCCCCGTGTCGGGAAAATGCCCTCGGCAGCAGAAAAGATCAACCGCAACAATAAGCCCTCGCTGATCGGTTCATAATTGTGCGGCAAATTGGTTATCAAAATAGGTCCGGGTGGTGGGGCTCGCCGTTGGCTCGTTTGGCTCGTACACTGGCTTAGACGTGTCGTGGTCCCGCTGTGACGAGGGGTGATTGGCTGTAATTTTGGGCAAGCTTGTTGCAAGACGGTAATTCGATAAGCTTAGTAGTTGGGCTTCACTCACTTCTAGTTCTCCGGTATTGGGCGTACCATGAGGAGGCTAATTGACCAAATCGAGGTGAATTATCATATTCAATAAATCCACTTAAAGTCTCCTCCAAGGATAACACAATTTTGCATGTTGAAGTACGAGTTGCATGAAAAAAATCGGCAGATTCACCAAAATATGCCACATTCTAGGTATTCCGTGCAGCATAGCATTATTGCTGTTATTATAAAAGAATGAACAGCGTTGTATTAGCACCAACAAACATTTTGCGCTCAAGTTGAAACACTTGAGGGTCGTCCATTTCGTAGTTTCGAAATCACAGGGCTGGCCTTTTACAGTTTTCGAATAATATCAGTCCAACCCAAGTGTCAAACTTTCAGCTGAATGTCTACCATTTTAGAAAATTAATCGCTTATCAACACAACAACGTGTTTAAATAGTTAAAACTTATTACAAAAGTGGGAATGCGAAAACGATAATTGAGTGACTGTATGATGCGCATTATGGGCTGATTTTTTTCCCTATGTGGACCGTATGTTTTTTTAAAACGATGTAGGGAGGACCACTATCGCCAATTTCAAGCGATTTTTGGGCTGCAATTGAAGATATGGACTAAGAAGATATGGGGTTTCAGCAAGACAAACTACAAACAACAACAAACTTATGAAAGAACGTACAAACTTTATGAAAGAACAAATTTTAAACTTTCAAAACTTAATTTTTCATGCGTTTTTTAAGTTTGATTTTGTAACTACAAAATGGATGTATTTTTTTTCCCTGTATTATATTTTCTACAGATTTCTAAGCAGATTGTTTGATCAATCAGATGGCCATAAGATGATTGAACAAGCTGAACTAAGCGGTTGATTGACAAATTTGTGAAAGTTGTAAAGTCTCCCTCGTAGATAGTCTCGCTTTGTAGCTAGCTTTGAATGCTCGCTGTATGCTCTTTCAATGTTCGGCTGTCTTACATTACACTATCAATCACCGAACCACTTTGGTCTTCATTCTGCCTGCCATTGTTTGAGTATCTCTCTTTCCATATCGTGTTCAGCATCGCTCCTTCTCGATGGCAAATTTCATTTCTGGTCCGAGTAATGAGCGACCCATCGTTACTTGCGCAGCGTCGTGTGTTTGCGCACGACGCAAAAACAATGCACTCAATGCTGGCGCATTCAGCGCGCAAGTCGCCGCGTTCCCAAACGGTAAATCCAATTCCTCGTGCACCAACCGTTTCGTGCACTTTTACTTCATTTCAAACAAACTGATTTGCCAATGGCGCAGGACACATGTTTGTTCACTTCCTTCGCGCTGCACAACCGTCCGTTCGCCCTTGGGTTTATAGTATGCCCTCAAGAGAGAACGGACGACCCAACTGGCCGCCGCAAAACACGCGGAATGACGACGGTTGTTGCGAAGGCCCCCGGACCGCACAGAGAGCCTTCTTGCCGATGCACTGTACTGGTGCATGTACCGTTCTGTCAATATGTGACCATTTATGTGGGTTTGTTTGTAGGTCTTCAAGCCCGCTTACCTCGCGAACCCAGCGCTCGCGTACGGGAGCACGTAACGTAATGGATAAATACAGTTCAAATGCATATATGTTATGGGCCTAAACTGTTGTTAGCGTCGGTGCACCACCGGTTATTTCATAAAATGGTTACCAACTGTGAACCATTGGACCGCTAGTAAAAGAGTCACTGACTAACAACAAGCTTTCGGTTAGTTTTCTCAGAAGAATCAAGGATTTTGGGAAACATTTTGATCAAACTTCGCGGAGCAACGTTTTCGCGGTGTTTGTTTTGCGGTCGAAAGTTGTTTGCATTTTTACAACACATTTTCAACCTTGTTTTCCAAGACAATTGTTGTTTTCTTCCATCACACATCGAGCGCAATAATTTGTGTTAGTTTTCCGCATAACGCGGTATGTGAATGTACAGGGTGCGTAATCATGACAAGACATATTAAAATGTTAAATAACTCCGCCATTTTTCAGTAGATTTTGACAAATGAACAAGATTTATTTACGGTATAGAATGCCGTTTATTGATAATTCAGACTTAGTATACAATATCAATCAAATGACAGTCAAATGACCGCCTCCACACAAAAAGCGGCCATTTTTTGAGCATTTTTCATTGTATTTGACAGCATTTCGGGCGTAATAGCAGCCAGTTCCGCTGTGATGTTAGCTTTCAGTTCTTCAATAGTTTTCGGTCTTTGGCTGGCATAAACTTTACTCTTCAAATAGCCCCGCAGGCAGAAGTCAAAAGAAATTCGGCAACAATAACCACGCATAGATTTCACAGTTGAACGATTATTTTCAATGTACAGCACTACAATTTCAGCCCACTTTTCGGGCGTAAATCTATCTATAACTGAAATGGCATAGACTAACGTTTCAGAATCTGACCGATCTTCCAAAATCGACCGAAAAAATGACGAAGTTATTTAACATTTCAATATCTTGGTCATGATTACGCACCCCGTATTGTTTTCCGGCTCAACATTCTCGAATCAACGACGAAAATGGGCATGTGTCTCAACAATTATTGCAACTACTTTTAAAGTTTAATTTGAGTTATCACATCGGCAATCGCAAACTTACTCGCAAAGCGTGGATCACTGGCGGTCGAGCCGTACCAGCCGGCGGCCGAGTTGCGCATATCGGTGTAGTGGCCGGCCAGCGACAGGTTGTCCGTCGGCGCGCAGTAACTCTGCACGCCCGGACTGTGGTACAGTGGGCCCATCGCGTACGGGTTTGCCATGCTTCCGGTCGTACTGCCGGTGGTGGTATTCGCTCCGAGGGCACTCGGTGAGTTAACGCTGCTGCCGCCGCTGCAATCAAACACCAAAAACACAATCGAATCGTTATGCGGCCACAGAGAGTGTAATCCGCCCGGAACCGAACCAACGTACCTGTAGGGAGAGGGAGGATTGGCGGTCAGTTCCAGCTTGCGGTACTCCTCGATCGGGCTCAGGATGTCGGTGACGCTGAACGGGGTCGAGTGGCTGTGCAGGGCCGAGTTGTGCTGCAGGTTCTGCAGGTGCTGCAGGCTGGTCAGATGGTGGTGGTGATGGTGGTGATGATGGTGGTTTGGCGCCTTGGGCGACAAGCTCATAACCAGATCGACACCATTCAGATCCGGTAACAGTCCATGCTCTTGCTCGGAATCGTCTGGATACACTCCAGAGACACTCGATAGCGTGGTGGACATGTACCCGGTTTCTAGTTCAACCCCGGCCAATACGATAATGTGCCCAAGCCGCCCTGGTCGCTCCCTCCGGTGCTCCGCTCACGCTCACGAACTAGCCTCGGAACATTCACAAATGTTTCACTACACACACACGCGTCCGCGCACACAAACACACACTAACACACCAGAACACTAGGACGGGAACTTTTCGGGATGATCTTCACTGCTCCGCAACTATTGTTTCGAGCACCAGTGATCGAGTTTTCTCCCGCCTACACCCAACCTGTGGTCTGCTGGCTGGTTCGGGTCACTTGTATTCCCTTCCCGCCCGTAGAACGCCTAACAATCCGTTGGACACCGGTGTCAATCAAAACTCTCACTTTTTTAGCCGAGCACTCTTTAGGGACGGAACGAAAACGAGTTCGATTACGGACGCACAGCGGAGCTGAAATTCCCCCGAACACGGGAATGGACACTTTCGAAGGAGCACGGAGCCACGGAGTACGCAGGGATTCGTACACACTTCACGCGCTGATCGACGACGATCCTCACCAATCGCTGCACTGCAACGGATGCTAGTACATTTATTTTCTGCTCTTCGAGGATTCTGCTCGCTTCTCGTTCCTTGACTTCCCCCGGGGCCACCGTGGAGGAGGCGTCCTGGATCTCCTCTTCTACGGGCGCGCGATGTTTACTTTGCACGCCGCCGTCGCCGTCGCCGTCTTCGTTGTTTACGAAATTATGCTCTCAAAGGGTAGCACGCATCGCACTGCGACTGCGAGAGGACACAGAACGGCGAACACACGGTAATCGAACGCGGGGTCGCCGAAGGACGAAACGAAAACAGGCGCAGCCACACCACTCGAGACGCACGCCGAAATTGTCCGTCAAGCGGTTTGAGAGGTCTACCTTACACTGAACTGAACGCCAAGGACCGGTACGTCGTTCCGTGGCATTGCGTGACGTGCCGGGTTGGCCAGACGAGGACACCAGTGTCCTCGCTCACTCCTTCGGCCGGTGCACGATCGCGCCTCCCTTCACTCGCACGCACACATCGCCGATTTTTGACGTCCGTTGGCCACGCCCAGCGAACGCGCAGAAACGCCATCGCATCTGCGCCATCCTGTGGATCGTACTCTCTCTTTCTCTTTCTCCCTCTCACTCGGAGACCCGTCGGGGGCCGCCGGTGGTTGGTTGGTGGGCCTGCGACCGGCCGCGGACTTTCCATTCTCCATTCTCATCGTCATCCGATTGGTTTTCGAGTGCCCTTATCAGGACACTCGAAAGGCGTGTCCTTTTGATGAAATCCAACCGAAAATTGTTATATTGTGTTTTTCCCTCTGTTCGGCGGCTGCTTCTTCGTTCGTGGCTCTCGACTTTTCCTGCTCTCTTTCTCGCTCCGGCACTCCGTTCGCCGTCTCGTTTTCACCCCGCTCGCTATCCTGACGGGGGGTCCGGTCATGCATATTCATTCGAGTCCCGCAGATTCAAGCCGCGCGATTTTCGCACTCACTCTGCAGCTTTTCTTCTTGCTCGTCGTCGTCGTCGTCGTGGTCGCCGTTTTCCCGGCCAGGCTCTCCAAGCCTGCTGGCGTAATTCTCTCATAGTTTTACGCTTTTCCGCTTCATCTCGCCCAAGCACAGACAGCAGCGATTCAGGGGGGCTTCGGGTCCATGTTTTTCGGTTTCGGCATATTGTTGTGCTGCGACAGGAGCGAGAAGGAAAAGCTATTAAACGGAGAAAGCAGGCTACTGTGCGAGCGAGCGAACGAGTGAAAGCAGGACAAAGAGAGCACGAACGGTGCGCGCTGCGGGAAAAGATAGTTTTCCCCATCCATTGCACCGGGTTTCTTTTTCTGGTTATTTCTGTTGTTTCCCGTGCCAATCCCCTTGTTGGCCCCTTGCCTTGATTCACGGCCCGGAACGAGGAAGTGAATGGTTTTCGCGGAGCGCGTTCGGTGCGTTGATGCGATTTGCTTACGCGAGCAAATGTTTTTGGTACGGTCTTACGGTTTTTCTTTTTCACGGTGTCGTTAAAGGGCACAAAAAGCTGACTTGAAGGACGCTAAATCAATAGACCTCGGCCCCCCGGTGGGCGCCGAGCCACGGGGGTGGCTGGTAACACACTAGAACAAAGGGAACTTTTTATTCGCTGTTTCGAAAGAAAACAGAAACTTGTATATATTGCGACCCTGCCACACTCTTGGACTTGGAGAATTGGCCGGAAGATGACGTGCAGCAGAATGATCGAAACGGATCACGATCAAGGACGACTGGCACCAACATAGAGTGATGCAATGAAAATAAAATTATATCACAATAAGACGGCAATAGAACTAAGCTGTGGAGTAATTGGATGCTGCCGTCAATAGAATCAATATTGTATTTGTGTTCTTGACCGGCGCGTTTGAAGTGAGGTGATGCTTTTCCTTTTCATATTGATGATAAACCAGCTTCCCTACTACCAACGGCCGGTGTTGGTGCCAACTAGGGCAAGCAAATGGTGCGATTTCTGATTGAACTTCAAAAGTTTCCCCATACCCACGTCAGCGAAATATTATTTATTAAGTGTGTAAATTAATTAGTTCGGTTTTACAAAGGATGGCATTACTCACCAAATGTCATAAATTTTAAAGACGGGTAAACCAGGTGAACAAGGTCCATCGCAACCAAAGCGAAATTTTCACTTTGCAACGTTTATGCTGTGCAAATGGTGGGATATGAAAGGTGTGGTGCACTATGAGCTTTCAGAACCTAATGCAATTATTGATGGACAATCACATCGGCAGCAATTAATGCATTTGAAGCAAAGCTTTGGCCATAAAACGATGAGAATGGGATAGAAGACATGATAATGACTTCTTATGAAAGTATTGAAAAATGGGTCTCTAAGTGGATCGCTCCTAAAGATTAGGAGTTTTATCGACACGGAATCGAGGAGTTACTTGAAAGACGGGAGAAAGTAGTAGCTAATGACGAAAAACACTTTCGTTAAAGTAGTCATATGTTTGGTTGTTGTACTCGTTGAGTTGTTGTTGAGTCGAAAAAGTCGAATAAAAACCGAAGTAATTAATTTGCAGATAAAATATTTGCGAAAATGGAGCAGAAAATAAGGGCCTTTCGCAGCATGGACACTAGGAAAAGAATAATCGACACTAGAGAACGAAGCTATAGTGTACATTTGCTGTAGCAGCAGACTCTTTCATGCAATCTGGGTTGGTTCGGACTTTGCATGATGAAATAAAACCAACCAGAACTAATCACTTTCAGGGATTTTAGCCAAACGACACCGCGGACCGGCGAACAGAGTGGAAAGGACCTGACTCAGGACAGTAAAGACAAAAATAGAAAGAAATTAGAAAATAGAGTAAGCTGTAAAAAAATGTCCAAGCGACGGCCGGACGCTTGCAGACCGGACGAAGGAAAGTGCAAGGTGCGAGCAGCGCCATCGGCAATGTTGGGAAAAAATAGGGAAAACAACCACAAACACACACACAGCCTTATTAGCAGAAACTCGTAGAGGTGAGGGCACTAGTTGTAGTAGTTGTTGTTGCAGTGTGATGCCACACTCTGGGGGTCAGGCCGCTGTAGAGACGTACGGCACGAAAACTAGGTGTCAATAAAGTACGCTCGAGCGCGGTCTAGCGAACTTTGGAGTGGCCACTTTCATGCTTCTCGAATGCTGAATCTGGCATAGTTGATTTTGCTGCCGCCATGCTCTTGCGCTGCTGCTGCTGCTGCTGCTGCTGCGGTGGCTGCTGTTTTACTTCGGGTTTTTTTAAAACCTTCAGCGATCCCAATAGCTATCCGCTTCGGGGTTGGATATGTCGTCCACTCCTTAATGCTGACCGACAGGACGGTAACTGGTTGCCGATTTATGCGCGGATACGTGGCTACGGTACAACTTCTTGTTTGTGCAGATGCATTACCCAATTGAGCCATGAAGCAGTTGCCTATCGGCACCATGCTGTTTTTATCCAATGGCCGAAGCGTTATGTACGCAAGTTATCCTACCAAACCTTAGCCGGATGTGACGTAATTTTCAAAACATTTTGAACAGGGTTTTTTATTGTTTCGATGTATGATAAAATTCTATAAATTAAACAATCAACTTTGTACTCTTGGAAATTCACTGTGATTTGATCTGAGTGAGCGTTAGTGATAAGCCATTGTAAGTTGCAGGTCAATGAATAAGATCTGCCTCCGATGGCACTGCGGCTGACACGAAGTTCCGCCGCAATCGCGAAGCCACAGTGACGCTTGCGCGGCCACTGAAGTGTCATTGGGAATTTAACGATCCTCGAGCCGCGAGTCTCGCCAAAATACTTCATAGTCAAGTGAGGTACCGTGGCATAGAAATGGTCCCGGAAACAATGGAAGCATTCGAAGCAAGGAAAGGAAAGCCAAACAGCTGTTCTTCAAGGATGTATTTGGATGAGGTGCATCCGCGGCCTAGTTCCCACGGCTTGACGTTTCGACGGGCGTGTGGCAAAATTCTTTTATCGCTTTTGCGAACGGTAAACGCAACGCGCATCATGCCAAGCCCATGAATCACGATGTCACAACAAACGATGTCACAACAAATACACATTTTTCGTCGGTCAAGTGCACTCGAGAAACGCACTTCGCTCCTTCGTTGCTCTTAATCGTGTAATGCTGAACGAATGCGTTGCTGTTTTCCAGGACCTCAGGTAAAGGTAAACATCTACTGAAATGCATCCATAAAATCGAGTTGATCGAGTTGTGCTGCCGGCTTGATCCTTGGAGGTTCCACCTCAAGCGGTTTCAGCCAGGATCGCCCAAGGATCGTTGTGGGGAACGCGCAACTCAAACCCACTGTCCCGTTGGTAACCTGCCAAAGAAAGCAAACGAGATTCAACCTCACACAGCGCATAGTTCATCCAGAAAAACCTGTCGTAGCCATTTTACACACAACCATAACACTTATGATAAGTACTGTCGACCGAAAAGAGCCTTTCCTTTCCCCGTCTTGCTGACAGCTCGAACTTTGGTTGAAGGAAACGATCACTGGCCTCAGCGTCACGGTAACCGAGACGCAATGGAACCCAAAACGGGTGGAACGAGATTGAAGGATAACGTTCCTGGTGCATATTCTTGGTTGTGTGTGTGTGGCGCTCGACCAATTTTTGGACCACATAACTCGCCAGAGTTGGCCGACACCGGGAACGGGGGACGTTTGACAGGAGCACAAATACCTACCTCACTCATGTCAATATACTACAGATTAGGCGCAAGGACTCTTGGGATGGTCGAGTGTGCGACGAGTGATAAGTGAGTGAGAACGCACGGACCTTCAACTCCCGTGTGTGTGTGGTACCTTCGACCTTCGAGCCACTCCGAGCGGAGGATGCGTTTTAAAAATTTAAAAAAGAACCACGTCATCTCAGGGAACTGGACGATGATGGCTTAGAAGACAGCGCAGCGCAGGAGCGAAATGAAGTGCGATTTGCTTCTACTCCGCCTCAACACATATTCGTTGCGGGACGCAATGTGACAAAGCAATGTTTTGTGTTTATTCAGGACGCATTTTCTTCCCCGGTCCTGCGCTTGTGTGGCTTCGTGGCTAGATGTCGATGGATTCTGATTATAGCACTTAGCCAGCACTTGGGTGGTCGCGGATTGCTGTTGAACCGATGGCGATAGGACTTACGGTTTTAACGAGAAACACAAAAGCGAGAGTAAATAGTTCAATTAGTTGAAAGGAGCCTCTCGTGCCAGAGTGGACAACTCGGTTGGTCACAAGCTAAGTGAAGTGGTTGATTGAACCATTCGCATCGAGGGGTAATATTTGGTTTTATTTAGTTTTTGCATCGTTTTACAGAAAAGGGCGCACGCATGTGTGTTTAGTTTCACAACTTGTTTAATAGCTCACGTGTTTACTTTACAAAATTGATTCGGTTTAAGGTTAGCTTGAGACGAAAACATTTGTTGCTGTGCATAAGTCATATAGAAAATCCCTTCACCTATATTATAAGATTCTCGCAGAACGATTGAATGCTCGTGTCAATAAAATTATAGCACATTCTTTTGAAGCATATCTAGCTCTTTAACAATTGTCCATTTGGGCTTAGCGTTACGTGACGGACTACAGTTGGGGTGGTACGCATAGATCGCATTGAAATTAAATATGGTTTGCTAACTTTACTACTCTATCGAATGTGGAATTACTCAAAACAAAGCAATCTCGCTTTTGAAGTTGAAAATGACCTAACACTAATTCGAACTATTTCAAAATTGTTCGAAACGATAAGCGCAGCGTGAAAAATGATAAGTGAAGTACACAACCTTTATCGTCCATGAATGTCTCATTGATTAATTTTCGAAAAGGTAGAACACTCTTTATGTTATACAGAGCCGTCCATGCATCTTCCATGAGACAATTCCTGATTAAAATGCTGGTGCAATTGTTTTTTGCTTCACAGAAATTGACCCGCTGGCTGTTCTGGTAAAATATACAGTAGCAAAGCTAACAACACAGCATTTTGTAATACAATCAAGTAATAGCATTTTCTAAAATAACCGTCTTCTATGTTCTTTAAAACAAAGCTGAATGCCTTCGATGTTTAAAAAACGATCTGTTCAAATCAAACATAGAACCATCAGTTAAACGTTTTGAGATCGGAATCTTTGCTACTGCTTAAAATAACCATTAGTAAGAAGGTAGGTCCATATTCATTCATTACAGAATAGTAGTTTGTTTATGAGTTTACGAGCATAAAATGCAATTTTGTATTCACACCAGCAACATTTGACCAACTACCAGTGCTCCGAATGCGAGTCTTGTGCCGTACGTTCTTCACTTCGGGATCCCACGGAACTGGGAACACTAGGCATTCACCACCCGTGGACTTATGCAAAAGAGCATAAAAGAGAAAGGAAGGAAAAAGAAAGAGAGCAATAGAGAAGCAAGGGAAATGGGGAACAAAAAAATACGAAAACAATTCAACCATTCCTCCGTTAAACGGTTCGCCGATTGAAAGTTGAAGATTAGCGCACTTGAGAACGGGATTTTTGCCCCGTAGGCCTGCGTTTCCATGCCGACAACAACACCGTTTCCACGGGAGGTTGCGCGAAATAAAAAAAAAACAGGAAAAACGCCCTAAGTCAGGACTGCGGAAGTGGGACTCGGTACCATTCATCCGATCGAGCTTTTCCCGTCCGACAAGCAAAATACCGTTGAAGAGGAGTGTAATCGGACGCATTACAGAAAAATGAGTGCTCGCACACACAACCACACAGCGTTGCATTTAATGTAACAAGCAGATTGAGTGTTGTAAACGCCCGGAGTCGCCGAATGTGAAAAATGTTACAAAATAACGTCCGCAACTCCTTGTTTGGAATTATCACTAGCCATTGTGGTTCCGTCGGTCGGGAGTGTCTAGAACCGGGCCTCGAACCCGACTGCAGGGTGGTCATGCAACACCAAAGCAAGGGTCTTTTCAAAATGGCGCCCTGCAGATTCTCTCGGGCGCTAGGTGAAAACCGGCGATATGTAGAATCCTGTCGATTACTGTTCAATTGTTTCAAGACAACTTCGGACTCAGAACGACACTCTATGGCGTCCACAAAGTCATACACAGATTCATATCCCGCCCGATATATTTGAATAGGTCACATACACATAACATTTGATGACTGTTCTATAGCGTAGCTGGAGATAAAAAATTAAAAGCATCAAGCAGACTAATTGAAGGCACTACCGGTGTGTCAAAAGAAATCAAAACTTGTTCGTTATCCACAGCCTCACAAAGTCCATTCAAAGCTGACACTCATTTCCGTGGGCCGGCCAGGGATATCTGTTCCGTCTTTAATGCTTTATAAACATGGATCAAACATTCACTCAACAAACCATTAGGACCGTACCATCGCTGAGCCCGGGCTACGCTTCGTACAGCCATGGTGAGAAGCTTTCGCTGGTTGTTGGCCAAGAAAGATGAAGATTTACGATATGATAGGATGACAAACGGTAGCACTATGTAAACATTACGTCGGATAAGTTTAGCATGCATCGTAACGGGGGTGACCCGGATGCACCGGTTCCGGCAAATGGAGCATGAAACGATACTCCAAGTGTTACAGAACGCAAAGGCGGTCTCGAGATGCAGATCGTAGATTGACTGATAGTCTCGGTCGGCTCATCGGTCCCCGGAGTCGTACCGAATGCGATTAGGCATCAGGCTCATTAGAAGGACCGTACCACGAAGGACCAAACCACGAAGTTCGTGACCGGATCCTGAAATCTGCATCCCAGGTCGCCCGAGGACTTGCATGTGTGAGTAATGTTTAGCAAAGGGGGTCGGCCTGTTTTGCAGGACTTTGATTTCATCTGTAACGTTGGGCAATAAATGTCGGCTTGTCACCGTTGAATGTCGGCAAATGTTGTGAATGATTGATGGCGGCGGCCAAGGCTGGCGGCAACAGTTGGAGCGCGAATCGGCGGACCGAACACTTGGCAAATCAAATGTTGTGCCAAATGCAGCCAGATCTCGATGAACCATGCACGATAAGCTGTTATCATGAAATTTTAATTGAGTGCCAAGCAAGCGTCCCAACCATACAACCTTCCTTTGCATTCCGCGGGAACGGGAAGGACTTTCCCGTTTCCCTCGGTGACAGTTCGACTCACTGTCCGGGTCCGCCCTAAATAATCACCATTCGAGACGTCTGCAGTCCCAATGCCTAGGGTAAGAGGCTTCGCTGTTGCTGTTTCCTTTGCGCTTTCCAAGGCATTTTCTGCGTCTTGCCGTGCTGCAAATGTTTGCATCGAGTTTCACGCCATGAATATGTATTGTTCCGTTGGTAAATATTGAATTGTAACTAAAATAACACACCGTGAATGCGCCCTCGATGCGATTCGGGGGCAAAACTTTTCCCAATTAACAAAAGGTCAGAGAGTGGCAAACGGTAATGACGAGCCAAATCCCAATCGTGTGTGTTGATTGCCATAAAGTTTTTCATAAAGTTTTCGAGTAATTCCTTACTTGGTAAATAATTCATAAAAAGCTTTTAAATTAATTCTCTATGATATATTAAATGGTATTCGCTACTTATCGCTTCAAAGCTCTGGTACTAGCAAGCGACCATAATTTGACTAAGTTATTATTTTCAACTCAAGGAAACGCAAACCAATGTTTCATTGTCCTACCAAAGTACAACCTACAAAGTACCCTGTGGCCAACCCGCGTCTAGGATACGTCCAACCCAACGTAAAGTTCGGTACCAGCGACTGTTACAACTTCTCGCCCGCCACCCTTTATCGCCCCGCAACAGTTCATCATCACATCGGACGAAAATGGCATTGAATTTATTTTGAGCCAGCGAAAGTGTACAGAGCACTTTGGGCGTACTATTTTAATATTAATTTGAAAAATATCGTTCCCATTGTTTGTTTGCATTTTGCAGGCAGCCATGCCAATGTCGACTGTCGATTGTTTGTTTGGTAAAACCCTCCGAACTGCGCGCCCGCTCCCTTGGCCTAACATCGAATCCGTTTGCTGTTGCTTATTTTGTTTACTGGCCACACCACCACGCCACGCTAGCACGCTCTCCGCGCCGCTGCGTTGGACCTACTCAAGCTTGATAGATTTGAGGTTAGGGTTTAGTTGCAAAGTTGTTTAGATATAATTTGGCCTCCGTGGGCGAACTGGTGAACCCCTTGCTTACTGGCTTGCTTGCGACACGATGGTTGACGAAAGCATGGCCCATATAACAGCTAACAGTGTTGCAGAAACAATAACGAAGCACAAGCGCCGAGCAACCGGCCGTACCTTGGAATATGTGAAGCTATTTTAGTGTCTGCTACAACTGCGCCAACCCAACTCAAGGCAATGTGCGGTTCGGCCACTATGGCCACCGATTGGCGAAGGCCGAGTAGATGAAAAAAAATAATTAACATTCAAGTGCTCGGCAAACAGTTCTGCAGCAAAACAGAGGAACGGTGGAAAATTGGCAAATACAAAGCAAATTAGGAAATCGATGACGCACCGTTCCACCACTATACACACTAATAGTGGTTTCTCTTTGCGTAAATCGTGGTCTTAAATATAAGATGACGTATCTGACGCTCTACGTACCAGTTAAAACGGTTATGGTTTCACTTATCAATTTTCTTATGGTGACAAATATTTCTTACACTGAACAGCACAATATTTTCTATTCTTAAGCCCAACAAGCACTGGATACGATTGGTGAATTTTTTACCACTGGATGCTAAAATGTCAATATTCTTTTGCATCCTGATTATCAATTATGGAGTTCATTTCGTCTCGAGTTCAAAACTGCTTATGCATTCAGTTTACAACCACAAGTTTTAATATTGAGTTACGTTGTTCCGGTTTTTCAATAACATATTTAGAACGTTTGCACGACTTTATTTATTTATCGCCAATAATTGTGAACCCATTCAATGTTTCAAGCTATCTCCACACCGATTTTCAGCCAAATCGGTTCAGTCGCTGTTCGTTGTTCGAAAACTGAATTTTGAATTTGAAAAGAGCTCTCCGTTGAGAAAAAGTGCAATAAAAAGCTTAGAAGAGAGGGGGAAACAAGCTCAAAAGAAAGCGCAAAAAAGCAAAGCTCATTATGTCTACAACCATTCTGACATGTAGAGGGCGCTGCTCGTAAATTTTAACCTCCTTGGCCAGAGCATCGAACCTGGGGTCTTAAACGGACATAGGCGCTCGAGCAATTACTGTCACTGTTTTGTAGAAAAAAAACCAAAACAATAATCGTGTTTTGGCATTTCGGATTTCCGGCGCTGCCGGTATTCTGTTTATTGTTAGTGTAGCAAAATGTTGCGGGTTGCAGTAAAGGGCAGCGAAACGTTGATTCGTGCATTTTCCTCAATTCACATCAGCCGCCAAGGTCCATTAAGCAGTGCTGTGAGAAACCATTCATCACTCACTTCGGAAGAAGCCCGTACCGGAACGCTCCTGAACCCAAACAACCCGACATTACATAATGTCCGCAACACGAGTTTCTTCAACAAACGTAACTATTTCTTTCTTCTAGCACCTTTCAAGCGGCTGTTAACGCTTGTTGTTACCTTCGTGTCTTTCAGTTCCGGCCGAGCAAATCTGGAAGGGTGTTATCTCGGTTAGTAACGCTGGCAAAAAGCGTGGCCGCGGAAAGGGTTCCGGTCGCATCACGGCGAAGGATTTGAACAAAGGGCAGGTGATCGGATTCGGAAAGGCCAACATTGTCTGGCCCGGCCTTTCGGCGCCGGTTGTCCGGGGTCGGGAGTTAGTTCAACAGCAGCGTCTGCCAGAGGACAAGGAGCGAGAAGCGAAGCTGCGCCGGATTCGTGATGAGATGGTGAACTTCAAGCGCCTGAAACTGGGCCCACTTGAACGCGGCTGGTCGGGATCGAAGGCTCCGGGCCGTAGCATCGGACCTCCGGATCCGATTGGCGAGGATGAGTTTTTAGGGTTCGAGTCCAAGTGTTTGGAGCTAAAGGCGGTCGTAAATATGAAAGGCAACCACGGACGGAAACGGCGCGTTTCGGCCATGGTCGTCACCGGCAACGGTAACGGGCTCGCCGGGTTCGGATTCGGTAAAGCGATCGAGGGCCGAGCTGCGCTGCGACAGGCCAGGAACCGTGCCGGTCAAAAGCTGATGCACTTTGAGTTGTGCAATGGTAATACAGTGTTTCACGATTTCCACTGCCAGTTTGGTGCCACGAAGCTGTTTGTCGAACGGAAACCGGAAGGCTACGGCCTAAAGTGTCACCGGGCGATACGCACCGTGTGCGAAGTGCTCGGCATTAAGGACCTGCGGGCGAAGTGCGAAGGATCAACGAACGTGCAGCACGTGGTGAAGGCATTTTTCATCGGACTGTTGCAACAGAAACACCACCAGCAGATAGCGGAGGAGAAGGGCCTTCACGTGGTCGAGTTCCGGCCCGAGAACATGAACTTCCCGAAGGTGGTTGCTAGCCCCACCGTGTGCCGCACGGAAACGGACAATAACGAAATACTAGACTTCACACAGTGGGGACTGGGTGGGAAGATTCAGCTGCAGAAGAAGAAATTCCCGCCCTTCTACACCAAGTTCCGGTCGTGGGAAATCTATCTGAAGAAGCAAGAGTACCTCCGCAATCAGGACAAAGTGCGAGTACGAATGCTGGCCGAAACGGGTGAGGTACGCAGTTTTCTAACGGAAAAGTACCCCGAATGCCGAATGGGCCCGGCCCCGAAGGAAGAATAGCGGAGCGGAGGATAATCCTGAGAGGTCGTCGCGCCTTGTTTTAAGCGGCCCACGAACCAGGCAGTGATATAATGGGAAAATGCATACGAAAGTGCAAATGGCAGCAATGCAGAAAACAACACAAACATAGCGAGTCAAACAGCTGATTGTTGTTTGTGTTAGTCAAACATCGAGGAATCCCAGTGCAGGGTTGCGTTTCGCTGAACAGCTGGCTCCGCGCGCTGTCGGAAATAAAGGTTAACTATTAAGAACATTTATTGCCGTTTTATTGAAAAATTTCGTACCCGAAGTGCGGAATACAGTATGGAAAGTCGAATAAAAGATAATTGTAAACCTTCCGTCTATTACCATCCCCTCTTTCAGCGTGGCACAGTTCTCGGTTGTGTTTTTGTTCTGTCAAAACATTACTCCCCGTCAACAGCTTGAACCCTGCCTTCGGTGGCGCAATCGCGTTGGTCCATTTCGTGGTAAACAAAGCACTTCACACTGCAGGACCCGTTCGCTCAGTACACACCGAGCAACGATCAAACACGGCACGGCAGGAAGAAAGAACGCAAATAGCACACGACAGCGCCACAGTTTCCCAATCGCATAGGCGACAGCAAATAGTTTCTCGCCTGAAAGCAGGCAAAGCAATTAAACCAAGCGAAGGTGTAATTTTTTATTACAATATGTGCTAGACACGGATCGCGAAATACGACAAATCAAGCAAACGGGACCGAAAGTGCGCACGGAAAATCGAATGTGAACTTTTTGGGTGTATTTTTAAAACAGCTCCTGGAGTAGGAGCAGCACAGTGAGCCAACGAAAAGGACTTTGTGGGGTGGTGCTGCCAGTACTTTTGCATTTGCTTCAGCCATCCCCATCTGGAGTGGCTTCTCTTTTTATTGCCTGCCAGCCAGTACAAACGCGAGGAAAGCCAGAAAAAGAGAGTGCGCGAAGAGTGTGTGGTGAAGAATGGCGTTGTGAGGAAACTACGACGAATCAAATCCCCCGCTCCCTGCCGTGTTGGTGTAGTACCGGTACCGATCACCAGAGCAACGAGTGGCGCTAGTTGCCCGTGCCTCTACTCTCGTTCGTACAGGCGGTGTGTACAGATGTGTGGGTCAGCAGCTCTCGGCGAGCGCAGCAGTTTGTTTTGATTTGTCGCTGGTGCCCCGTGCCCGTCGGTGTGTGTGATTTGTTTTCATACATCGCGTGTGCGTCGCGATTGCTGGCAGCAGGTAGTTGTGTGGGTGAGTTTTGACAGATTGTCAGCAGTCAGGGTGGGAAGCGAAAAGAGCGTAGCATCATTAGCAAAGAAGGAAGCAGACGAAGGAAGTGTGTTCCGCGAAGAACGGTGCGCGTGGTTGTGCTTGGCGTGAACAAAGAAAACATACGCGCGTTCCGTCCATCGGGTCCGGGGGTGGCGTGCGTTCGAAAGGGAAAGCACAAGGAGGGCAAAGTGAGAAGCAGCACACGGCGTCTTCGTGTAGCTAACGAAATCGCACACCATTGGCGGTCGGCGGTGTGTTAGTAGCAATCAGCGGAGTAGGCAGCGAGCATCACACACGGAGAGTTAGCAGCCGTATTTCTTGGCCTCAACAGAACGGCCATTCGAAGGAACGGGGCAATTGTGCGAATGCAAATCGTTCACCCGTTTGTCCGCGACGATCGCGAGTTTGTCCAAAGGTTTCGTTGACCGACTGCAGACCGAAAGTGCGAGGCCTCATCAAGCGGCAGTTTTATTACAAGAAAGCCCTCACCACCTGATCAACGACAAGAAGGGAATTGGCGAAACAATCCGTTCCCCTCGCCTACAGTACCGACACGGAACCCAGGAACCGCTCGGCAACCGTTAAGTGCGTAGATAAACGTGAACGGCCCGGAATAGAGATAAAGTGACGTGTCGGAACGTGTGTCGTGTGCTTAGGTTAGCGAGATTTGGAGTTAAAGAAAACCTGTTGGTGGGGCCTCGAGCCACCAACAATCTCTAACGTGGAGTCACTAAGCGACACTCCGTCGCCCGTCATTACTCTGCCATCGCGGCCAGTCATTGTTGGCCCGGGACGCAGCCAGCAGCAACATGCCGTGGTATGCTCCGTGGTCCGACGTGATCAAGAAAAAGATCTGCCGGTTTCTGCTCCAGCGCTACCTGGGACGCTTTCTGGAGGAGAAGCTGTCCCTCGATCAGCTGAACGTCGACTTCTACAACGGCACCGGCACCGTCCACAACGTCACACTCTACTGTCAGGTAAGCAGCAATGGTTCCTATGATGTCAGCGCGCGCCTTTCTCTCGGTTTCTTGGATGATGAGTATTCGATTTAAAAATTAAACAGCAGAGGTTACCTCTTGTGTGGCGCATTATCTCTTTACCTGTCGATTCGTCACCGACTGTGCACAAAAACAAAGCGATAAGCATCGACACCCTGCACCCCGTTTTATCGTTGGCCACTTCCGTCCAGTAAATCCGTTCCCACTAGTGCGACGCGTCCTTTAAATGACGATTGCTTCGAACCGATTCTGGAACCGAGCGTGCCTGTGTCTCTTCAAAACAAAGCACTCCGCCGATGACCATTTCGCAATTGCGCGCTGCCTTTTCGTTCCATTTGCGTAAACAAGTGTCACGCAGACCCACCGATTGACGACATGCTGCTGCTGGACTCTTCACTCTCCGTAGCACCGTTGTTGATTCTCGGTTCCGAAGTCGTTGTCGTGTCTCTTGTTTTTATCGCCCGTGAATACGAGAAGTACAGCACGCCGATCACGATCGCCGTGCCCATTGCGTGCCCCTTTCGGAACTTCATTTGTCTTAATTCGTTCGCTAATTATATTCACCTGCTTGTAATTATTATCGTTGGGAGATCGTCACCTATGTGTCTTTATCGCTGCTGATTTTGTATCAAGGTTTTAAGGATTTTTAGTATTACTGGGGTGTTCATTAAGTTCGTAGCGTCGATAACTCAGCGTGGAAAATTGGAAACGGTGGAAAGGAAAATTATGAACGAATGTTGAACGTGTATAAGGACATTAAAAGGGGATTTCTGAGTGCAAACGTGGTCCTATTAGCCTTCAAAACGATCTACGTCAAAAACGTCAAAAAACAAACACAACGTAAAAATCGTAAAAAAGTACAGGATAACGTATTGAAAAATCATCGCATCATTGAAAGAGATTTAGTATAAGGCCTAGCCATCTCATTGAGCAGTATAACCAATTTTTTTACTGAAGTATTGGGGTTCAGAAAGCTGTTTGCAAAATTGGTACCGCATTTGCTAAAAACGCATTCGAGTGCATCTTTCTTTCTTGACAACATTTAAATCGTTTTCGACAGGATAAAGTGGATTTTGTGCATCGAATCAGCACTATGAATGAGACTTGGGTCTATCACCATAATCCTGAATCAAAGTTCGTGAAAGAAGACCCGGTTTGCAGACCGCCCTCTTTCGTCAAGGCAATGCCCCGTGTCAAAAGAGCATGTTAAAAATGGCATTAAGTTCCAGTTTTTCACTTCAAGGATGGAATTTCTAAAATGGGATTCTCTTTGGATCAAGTGTATTGATGTTCAGGAAGGCCATACCGAATAATAAAGTGTATTTAAAACCGTAAAATTGTATTTTTCTCATCGAGGCTACGAACTTTTCGAACAACCTAGTATTTGTGCATTTGTGCTTCTTCCTGTATTAGCTTACTTTTGCCCAAACCCACGATTTAGCTAACTTTATTGGAGCTGATAAGAAATATATTCTCATAGTTGACTGTAACACTATCTGCTAATCATTCCAAATTATTGAATAACAAGTTGTGGCAACCAAAACTCCGATCCATTAATTGATTCGGTTGAAATTAAAGGCCCATATGCCTGCCCATCTTCCTGCCGTGGAAGTAAAAATAGCGCAGTCAGGCATCGGGATGATGACTTTTACTACCCAAGATGACATCTCTACCTGGCTAGTGCCAGAGCTTCTCTCAACAACGCGCGGGTGCCACTGCTCTCGCGAGTTGTAAAAAAGGTTAACAAACCATCGACGGCCAGCTTGTTACCAATACACAGAGACACCCCTTCGGAATGTCTCAGCACTCTAGGACCACGCGCTCTAGGTGTTGCTGGTTTCTGCTGCTGAGTGTGCGGCCAGATTTGTTTTGATTTGGGCTAAAGATACAGCTCAGATTTTGTTGCCACTGCGAACCCGTTCGGGACACACACGTTTGCTGGGGGTTCGCGCGGTACCGTCTAGCGCGGCCAACAACATGATGCTGCATCCCCGGTTCGCAGCAAGAATGAATTGCGCATTACGTATGGCTGGCCGGCCTCCTCCTTGCACACACCACGGGTGCGATCGATGGCGCCGAGGAATTCCGCTGCCAATAGCAAAACACGTCGTCGGGGTGTAATGAGAGCGCCGCGTGTTTGCATTTTCCTTGGAGTTCGCGAAATACTATAGAGATGATAACGGAGACAGTTGGACCGCGACCAAGTGGCGCTAGGGCGCAGTAGCCAGACTTGAAACCCTTCTTCGGGCACGGCCTATGGCCTAACTAAATTGATGGAATTGACGCAATTCTCTAGTTTTGTTTTTCAACTTTTGCATATGTAGCTTACAACGGTTAAGTACGCATCAGTAAATACCTCTATTGGTTCAGCACACCTCCGTTTCGAACTCGTGTGCGTTCCAAGCGCACATTAATTACGCGTACACACTTAACCCGTCACGCCTCATGTAGGGGTAGTTTTTTTTCCCTTCTAGTGTGTGCCGATCGGCTGGATCTATTATTTCTAAACGCTATTTTCGGTCAGCTGAGCTCTGGTGCTTGTGTTTGTGTGGCCACTGCCACGGCATCCGGAAAACCGATGTCGG